>NC_142285.1:34156541-34304382 GCF_965620075.1 Prunus avium | reverse complement strand
TTTTGCACTATTTCTTTCCTTTTACTTTTAGGCCCCGTTTGGTTCACGGAATGAGTTTGATGAGAAATCATTTCCCATGTCATTTCCCAAGGGATAGGAAAGTGACCCGAAAATATCACTTTATTTCATTTCCCATGTTTGTTTTGAGTAGGAATGGAAAACAAATTTTGTTTAGTTTTCCAATTGTACCCCTATTAAAAAACAAAATACCAATAGTTGTTGGATAAAAACTGTAATTATGAATTGTTACTAAGGACAAATTAGTCCAAAAAAGGTGTATTTAATTCTAGTCTTACTTTCCCATGGGAAGGGAAAGTAGAACCCAAGGATGAAGGAATGATTCACTTTCCCTCCTACTTTCCCATGTGCTAGGCAACGCTTTCCCATACTTAACTTACCAAACATGGGAAAACAATTGATTTTTCATCCCCATGATTCCTTTCCTATGAACCAAAAGCAGCCTTAGTTTAAACTTACCAAGAATTAGGTAAGCTTCGACCAAAAAAAGAAAAAAAGAGAGTAAGCTTTCTATTACTTAAGAAAAACAGAGCTTAATCAGAAAGGTTCTGTAATTAATTATTGTATAACTTGACGTGTTCTTCAGCTCTTGAGCCATTCTCAGGTTCCTTTTGAATCGATTGGAGGTAAAGAAGAATGTGGTTCCCGTAACCAATCAATCAAATCCCCATTTCTGAGACTCACAGGTCAGTTTCCGCCAAATCGTTTCTTTTTTTGTCTTCTTATCAAATATGTTTTCTTTCTCTTGCGAACGGTTATTTATCGATTCGGTCAAATTAGGGTTTCAATTCAACTCGTTAGGTTTGGTATTTGGTTTTGAATTTTATTGGTTGCTGTGAAAAAAATAAAATAAAATCGAATTGAAATTGTTTCCTGACAATTGGTATGAATTTGCTTTTGAATTTTATTGGGTTTGAAGAAACTTCTGGGTTCTATATATTTCCGGGGATCAAAGACATAGCTTCGGTGACAAATGGCCACTCTGTGAATAACTTAAATGGGAAACTGGTATGAAGAACAAGAGAAATGAAAGAGAGAATGTTTCCCGAACTGTGTGACTTGGAATTGGATTTTTGGTCTTGTTGCTGTTGCCTATTTTGTCGAATTGTGGCTTTTTTAGTCGTGTACTGAGTGTTTAAGTTAATGTGGATTTGAAGAGTTCTGCTGCTACAAATGAGGAAAAGAGAAACTTTAACTTCAATTTCAATTTCTTTAAGGGCTTTATTTATTCAGAACTTACATTGAGGTGAAAATATGGTAATTACATGCAATGCTATATGCTAAGCTACTAGATTGGAGAAACATATAAGTTCTTCCATTCCATAAAATTATAAAAGAATAAATGCAAGGTTAGAGAAAGAATGCCTCATCAAGAGGGGGGGAAACGTTTGTGGCAGTGTTTTGATTTGCAGATGGTAAGGGTAAATTTCAAATAGATTCTCGAAAATTAATCAGCTGTAGAAAAACCTATTGAAATTGCAAGCTTTATTGGAGGAAAGGGAAAGTTTGGTGTCCCATTTTAATTTCAAATAGTTCTAGTCTTGGCGTCATAGCTGAAGGTGTAAGCTGGCTTGCATATTACTAAGATTGGCTTATACCAGTCTTACTTATCTAAACTCCTTATGGCTCCATTTTAATTTTTCAGGCGACATTAGAATGTACCAGCCAGGTGTTGTATTAGAGGGGATCAATCAAATGGAACTGAGCCAACAATTGCTTATATCTGGCCTTCCAGATGACATTGCTCTCTTTTGCCTGGCTAGGGTTCCCCGGAAGTATCATACACTCCTAAAGTGTGTTTCAAAAAGATGGAGAGACGTAGTGTGCAGTGAAGAGTGGCATTCTTACCGTCAAAAGCATAAACTTGATGAGACTTGGATCTATGCTTTGTGTCGAGACAAGTTGGACCGACTTTGCTGGTATGTGTTGGATCCCTCCCAACTCATCACGAAGGTCATGGAAGCTTGTTCATGGACTTCCGCCTCGCGTCTTGAAGAGAAAAGGCATGAGTTTCGAAGTGCTGGGAAACAAAGTTTACCTGTTGGGTGGTTGTGGTTGGTGTGAAGATGCTACTGGCGAGGTCTACTGTTATGATGCTTCCCTGAACGCTTGGAGTGAAGCTTCTCCATTATCCACTGCTAGGTAATACTTCTCACTTGTACTTTCTGCAGAGTTTTTCATGGGTTAAAGCTGGAATAATATCTCCCAGGTTCAAATATATCACATTATCTGCTGAGAGAACACTATATTTCATGCAATGCTAAAGATTGGCGATTTCGTCTTTTGACCTGTCAGAGCATAAATGCTGTCGTGATGAATAGTAAAAATTCATGCAAATTAGTTTGCTTTTTGTCATTATTATAATTGTAAAGAGCCTTTGCTTTATTTGATTTGTGCATGCAGGTGCTATTTCGCTTGTGAAGTGTTGGATGGAAAAATATATTCCATTGGTGGTTTAGGTTCAAATTCAAGTGATCCACATTCTTGGGACCTCTATGACCCTTGCACCAATAGTTGGAAATTTCACTCTGACCCAAACATTGTCCCTGAAATTGAGGATTCTGTGGTCATGGATGGGAAGATCTACATTCGCTGTGGGACTTCTGCTGTAACTTCTCATGTGTACGCTGTTGTTTATGAACCATCAAGTGGCACATGGCAGCATGCAGATGCCGACATGGTTGCCTGCTGGCGGGGTCCAGCAGTTGTCGTAGATGGGACCCTCTATGTGTTGGATCAGAGTTCAGGAACCAGGCTGATGATGTGGCAGAAGGAGTCTAGTGAGTGGATTCCTGTTGGGAGGCTGTCATCCTTGCTCACCAGGCCGCCCTGTCAACTTGTAGCTATTGGGAAGAAATTTTACGTTGTAGGAAAGGGGCTTAGCAGTGTCATGTTTGATGTTGAGAATGCAGGGAATATGGAAGGGGTGATGGTTAGTTCTTCAATACCTAAATTGAATTCTGATGATGATGTAATCAGCTGTAAATGTTTATCAATTTGATTTGAAATTATTGTTGCCGAAGGAGTCTTGGGAAACTACCATTGTATAATATCTTCAGTGTACATGCTTGGATGTATTTGGACGTCTCATAAACATGAAATTATTCATAAGATTTGTTGGTTTACCATTCTTGATTAAAAAGTATAAGCTATGAAGCTATTTATAACACTTGTACCGCTAGACATCCCCAAGGGTTTGAACTCGACGTTGTTGACTGTGATGTTGTGGTAAGATTTGCATTTTTACTATACATACCTTGTGAGACTCAGAGTAGATGTATAGCCCGTCTAGCTCAGTTGGTAGAGCGCAAGGCTCTTAACCTCGTGGTCATGGGTTAGAGACCCACTGTGGACGCTTACAAATGTTCTACTTTTTGTTTTTGTATTCAACTAGAAAGAGAGACTCTTTTTGAAAAAAAGAACCATAAAAACTTAAAAAATTTACTGGACTTTCAAAGTAAGTATTTTGGTTCCTACACAAACGAAAGATAATGTTAGTAAAGTGCCTTTATCAGATTGACAACCCTTTCATTTTTGTGATTGAATCACTTCACTCAAATTATTCCATTGTTTTATTCATACGAGCAATACAGTAAAAGGCAATAAGCGTCTGCATTTCCTACATTGAGATAGAATGCTCGAATAAGAAAAAACATAAGGTACAAAAGAGCATCATACCAAATACTTCATGGATGAAGTTCCCATTAAGTTCTTACAAATAACGGTACAACTCATTTATTATAAAATAAATGGTTCCTTTATTTCAGTGAAATCCCTTATCATCATCACTCAAGTACTCAAAAGCTAGTACAAATAGCAGTCATGCATCTCGCCCATCTTCAACTGAAGGAAAGCATGTCGTCTCAAAAGTACCTGCACTAAAGATGAAGGGAAGCATGATTATAACCGGTGAACAAAATCATGCATGCATGTTCCTTTTGTATAGCAAAAGAAAGAAAGTTCATATTTCCTTTTTTTATAAATATTAATTATGTTCTGTAATATCTGCATGCATTTCGGGATAAAGAACAACTAACTTGCATCATTGAATTTCAAAAATAGTATGTGAGAGAGATAGTAGTAATTACCATTTATCTAGCATTAGGCATCCTTTGCCTGATGATTTCTGCCTTCACGTACAGCCAATCTGTGAAACAAGTCCAGAAATTGAAATATGTATATCTGCATGACCTGTTGAATAGAAGAGTGCCAAAAACTCCCCAAAATCCAACAACAAACCCAAGCCCCAAGCTGATGTAAAATCCTTGCGATATGAGCCCATCTTTATCATCTTGATTCACCAACACAGTTTGTCTTGGACCTTTTTCCTCCTCATCGCATGTCCTTAGGAGTGGCAGTCCACAAAGTAGAGGATTTCCACCATAAGAAGATGGACCAAAGCTTTGGAGTTGGGTGCCTATTGGAATTTTTCCAGACAAGTTGTTTTCTGACAAGTCCAGGTAACCAATACGAGGTATCCGAGATAGACTGTTTGGAATTCTGCCATTAATCTGGTTTCTTGATAAATCAAGGGAATCTAACTCCTGCATCATTCCAATCCTTGGAGGTATTTGACCTGTTAATTGGTTTCTCGACAGGTTTAAAGATACCAAACCAACAAGATCAGTGATTTCACTAGGAATCTCCCCAATCAACTTATTGCTTGAGAGATCAATACTCTTTACAAGTCCCAGAGTTCTTTGGTATTTAGACCTTACCCCTTTCCATGTTAAAGATGCTTCATCAACATAACCCCAACCAACACGTCCTTCCCGCGGAATCATATACCAATGTTCAATAGTTGGACTTGAATTTCCTTTTTGAGCCAAAAAAATCAAATTGTTGAGACATTTGGGTATAGTTCCAGAGATGTTGTTCATCGACAAATCCAAAATTTGAACGCGTGTCAGATGGCATAATTGGGGCGGGATGCTTCTATAAAACTGATTACCTCGAAGGATTAAGATAGCCAAATTTGGAAGACTAGCGCCTAACCATTCAGGTATTGAGCATGATAAGTTATTTTCCCCAAGATCAAAAAGTGTCAACTTTCTACAATTCTTCAATTTTGAAGGCAACTCTCCTACAAATCTGTTGTTACTTAGTCTTAATGTCTCGATACTAAACAAGTACCCCATCGTGGTGGGAATTTTTCCAAATAAATAGTTATTGCTCAAATCAAGAAAGACTAATTGTTTAAAATGGATCCAACAATCTGGAAGTTCTCCAGATACATGATTGCTTGAGAGATTAAGAAAGGTTAAATTACTATCCTTGCTTGCACACAAAAAAGAAGCTTCCCCTGAAAAGTTATTATGGGAGAGATCTAGAGCTGAAACTTCTGATAGAATTGAAGGGATTGGACCCTCCAATTGGTTCCAACTCAAATCTAGGCGCGGTGCAAACTCCAATCTAATATTTCCAACTGTTCCTCTCATTTGATTGTGAGAGATATCCATAAACTCTAATTTTTGTGGCAAATCCCAAAACCAACTTGGAACGGTATCAGAAATTCCAGCATCAGAAATATCAAGCCATGTATAATTTTTTTGAGTTTGAAGCCATTTTGGGAAAGACAACATCTTACAAGACTTCAAGTCTATGTATCGCAATTGGAAGGGAGGAATCCAATCAAGACTGAAGTTTAAAAGTAGTGAGTTAGATGATAAACTCAAATAACTTAATTTGGAGAGTTTTGAAAAATGAGTTTCTGAAATCACTCCTTCCAAAGAATTCCCTTCAAACCAAATAGTCTCCAGCTTGGACATCTGTCCAATACTTTCAGGTATTCTTCCACTTAAATTATTGCTCCAGAGTCTCAAGTATTTCAGTGATACGAAGTTCGTAAGATCAGGCAATGAACCCGAAATGTTAGGATTATAAGAGATATCCAAACTCTCCAATGTCATTTGAGCGCATTCCAACGTTTCAACAAAGTCTGAAAGTTGTCCACTAAGACTATTACCCCAAAGGTCCAACTCTCGCAGCCTACATAACTTGGCAAAGGAATTCGGGATCCATCCTTCAAGTTGGCTATAATAGAGACTAAGATGTGCAAGAGAGCTCATGTTTTCGAAAACATCATAAGGAATGGAGCTGAAATTGTTCCAAGATAGATCAAGATCAACAAGGTTGGTATGAGTACTGGACAACCATTGGAAAATTGAAGAGTTGAGATTGTTGCTGGAGAGATCGACATGAACAAGAGATTTAGAAGAATTCATAACAGAAACAGAGGATATAACTGGAGGAGGAAGATTACACCCCCGTAATATCAAGTTTCTTAATTTAGGAAGCATATTAACTGCTTCCAGCCAACCAACAACATCACTGAGAGTAGAGTAACATAGGTCCAAGTGTTTCAGACCTGAAAGATTAGGGAGCCAATTGAGGTTTTTTGCATGAAAAGAGTTCTCCTGATATCCATTAAAGCTGAGATCGAGATATTGCAAGTGTGTAAGGTTTCCAAGTTGGTTTGGAATTTGACCTCCAAAATTTGCACGAGAAAGATTGAGGTATATTAAATTGCTCAGAGATCCAATGAAATCTGGAATTTTGCTCCCACTGAAATTATTGTAACTAAGGTCCAAATACTCCAAATGCTGCAAGTGAATGAGTTTAGGACTAATCTTACCTTGCAAATATTGTTCTCCAAGATCAAGCTTAACAACATGACCAGTTTGGTTGTTGCAGTAGACTCCGTCCCATTGGCAACAATTTTTGTTTTGGGCTTCTCTTCCCCATGAAAGGAGGCGATCGCCGTCGTCACCAACGAGGCCTTGTTTGAGTGCAAGGAGTGCTTGCCTGTCCCTCTCGCTACATCCAATGCAAGGACTGCTCATGTGTAGTAAAAGCACCACCACAATTGCATAGAGGAGTTTGAAGCAGCACCTTGCTTCAACCATGTTAGCTACAGTCATGATCAAGACGAACAAGGGAAACTCTTTAGGAAAAATGTAAAGCACAACCAAAGTAAGCATACATGCCAAACTGGTGAAGTACATATATATGCTTGTATGATATCTCAAGATTGACGAAACATGGTTGACTTGACTCTTTATCCTAAAACAGAATTTTGACAAAACTGCTTTCCCACTTAATGCAATCAATAAAGCCCCATTATCCTAAAACAGAATTCTGACAATTTATTTTTTTCAATGATCAATTTGGCTAAATTTTTTTTCATTGACCAAATTAAAATTTTGTGTAAAATCCAATGACCAAAAAAAGTATTTAACCTTTTTTTTGTTTTAAAATTCTAGTCGAATGTGGTTTGCATTGTAGTGTGGTTATTTCTAAATCTCAATTTATCATGGTAACAATTTCTGAGTTCTAACTTGTTATTAATAACGATATTTATAGTGGCTACCACAACCTAAACTCGTGTATAATAATTCTACTAAACGACATGGTTGACACAGATAATTCACTAAACATGGGTGAGTCTTTAGCAAACTTACTTTCGACCGAGGCATAGAAATCAGTAAAGCCCCTTTGTTCAGCATAAAAAAGAATTATGCCAAAATCACGTTTTTCAGAAGTGAAAGTGTGAACTCTTGAATTAGAGATGAAAGTTGCTTTGAGAGAGATGAGTATCTTGCCTCAGATTATCACATTTAGTGCATCTATGATTAATCACAATACGCAGAGACTGGCAAGGTCTCTGCTACCACAAAAATTAAGCTGATTGCTACCACAGAAATTAAGCTGATTTCTACAGTCGAAAGAGTCCAGTCTGTCGGGCGATGTGGCATTAAATGATGGTTGAAATTGAAGACAATTTTGGTCTTATTTGCTCTTGGAAAAACAGGTATATGAAGGAAAAAAGAGCATTGTTTTTTCACATTGAGCCAACTGTCTATTAACGGGCAGCAAGCGATTAATGTGAAAGACGAGCACGCAAGAGATGAAACACGGGTTGCATTGAGAGATAAACCAAGAGCAAAGCAAGAGATGAGAAATAAAAAAAGTTCTTGTTTTTATGTTGATTTAACTCAAGTGTATTTTGTACTGTTATTATTCTCATAGTGAATTCTGTCTAAATACGTATGTACACATGATTATGTCAAACCTCTTAAATCTCTTGTGCACTAGTATTTTTACTCCTTGTTTATTTTATTTTGTTTAATTGTGGTTTGCGTTGTGGTGTAGTTAATTATGAATCTTGGTTTAACACAGTTAAAAGCACAACAAGAATAATGATATATCTTACAATTACAATTGTAAGGAATTGATATAAGTGTACTCTGGAGGATGAAAAACATGTCTTTGTTGATTGCAAGCTTGATATTGAGGTTTGGCAGGACACTAATTGGCCAACCTCATCATATGAAAAACGCGTCTTTCCCTACATATGGATTCACAAGAAGGAGAATCGTTGACAATTCGTAAATGTGACAGATTCGTGCATAAGATCTCAGATTGAGCTGAAATCGAAGATAAACACACATGACCAAAGAAAGTGAAATGCAACAGACTTTTGAAGTAGATATTAAATGGAAAATTAGATTAAAACCCAAAATTGGTAGGGTTTATCAGGAACAACCCATGCATTTTTAATGGGAACTATTTACCAAATAGGTTCGAGTGTCGAGGTAGTCTACCTAACAAAGAGAAATACGATTTGTGAGTTTTTTTTAGCATATGTAGGTATACTAATTTGGGAAGATGATACAAATATTGAAGTTGATTGAGACTTTTTGTTTTCATTATTCTAGAGTTTGGTTGTTCTAAATTTGGATGATATTTTGAGTGAATTGAATTTAAATTTGAATTTGGTTGATGAATTTGAATATTTATGTTATTTAAAATATGTTTGGAAGTATATATATATATATATATATTGTTATTATTATATATTAATATATATTTTTAATTGCAGTATCCAAATTACTAAAGCCTGGAGGCCGCATGAAGCTGTTTGAAAGCTGCTTCCGCAGCCTTCTGCTCTTTTTCTTGTTTATGCTTGTTCTTTTCGAACCTGATCCCACACCGATTGCAAAGAGTCTGCAAAAATAAAAACATCCAATTACTTTATACGTACAACTTTTTTAGTAAGTGGAGACTTTTCAGTGCAGGAAAATAACGAGGAGTGGTTACCAAATTTGGTCCTCCCTCCCTATCTACTTAGTCTACGTAACTTGATATTTCTGAGCTGCCAATTTGGACGCCATACATACATATGTGAGGCGTCATTGCTTATTTCATGTGACCGTGCTGTTTCCATTTTTGTCTTCTGCTTCAAATTTCTCCTCGACTGAAGTAGACAAGTAATGGACTTAATTGTTTCACTCGAAACTGGGTTCGTCTAAAACACGCTGCAAAGAAAAGTAGATTCACAAGTAACAAGGAGAATCTAGCAACTACAGGTGACCAAAACAGAGCCACATATTCACCAAACAGGACCACATCAATGATCTGCACTTGTGCTAGGGATTGAATGCATCTTGGAATTATTATAATTTGGAACGCATAAAATTGATTGACGTACTTATAGTCTTTTCATAAGGTTGGGTAAAAGCAAGAATTCCTAGCTAGCCCGTGCTTAAAACTCCAAAGGACATACTATAGGGAGATAGTTGCACAAAAATGAAGCTAAAGAGTGTCCAAATAAGAACATCGGAATTTCATTGAATTTAGGGAAATTAATGGATGACAAGACTTGTGGAAATAAATGGATGAGAGAAGACTTACGGAAATAAATAGATGAGAAGACTTGTGGGAAAAATGGATGAGAGAAGACTTGTGGAAATTTGGTATTGGGAGACCGAATGCGTGGCTCACAAGAATTTGGGATGAAAGTACAACTGTCAAAAGATGAAGCTGTGATACATGTGTCTGTACCCAAAAAAGTATAATATCTTCAGTGTACATGCTTGGATGTATTTGGATGTCTCATAAACATGAAATTATTTATAAGATTTGTTGGTTTACCATTCTTGATTAAAAAGTATAAGCTATGAAGCTATTTATAACACTTGCACCGCTAGACGTGAATGGCTGTGAGAGCTAACTTTGGATTGTTGTTCCATGAGAAAGCATATGACACATACACATGTATCTATCTGTATAAATTTAAAAGACAGACCCAAAGAGAAGAAAGAGATTTGCCCACTAAATTTGTGCTGAGGTCAAACTCATATCTTTTTGGGTTGCTTTAAGAATCTTTAATCATTGTTTCTTCATTTGGTTTTATATTCTTAATTTTATTCTAAAAGATGATTGGGAATTGGCTGATTAGGCTTTGAGCCTTAAAATTCAATGCCAATTAAGTGGTTGGGTGAGAGTCTATTTATACATTGATTGGCCCAACATTTTCAGAACATGGGCTTTGTTTTGATTTGGACCCTTCCTTTTCTGAACTTGAGTGCAGTGTGTCAAAACAAAACTTCAACGTCATAAAAATTGCAATAATTTGCAACCATTTAAATAAAAAAAATTGTGAGTTTTTTAATATTTATTTTGGGCCTCAAAGCAAGAAAGGGTTTTGACCAAAAACAAAGAAAAATCTCATGTTGTTTATAGATATTTTGTTTTGAATACAATTCGAACTCGGGTGTATAGAGTGAGGAGTGAGGAGTATATTCACTCTAGCTAACTTGGTTAAACCCATATTTGCGTTATTAATAGATTTATAATAGTTGTAAACAAAAACTCGTTGCATTCGAATGGAGAAAATAAATTTGATTTTGGACAAAATGTTATTGATGAGAAGAGGGATTCAATTAAGAAGAAATATTATTAGATTAAGAACTAGTCGAATTTAAATCAATATAATGATTGCTTTTTAAAAAAATCTCTTTTTAAAACTACAAGGTATAAAATATGATTATTGTCACTTCAAAAAAACTTGTCGTGTGTATGTTTTAAATTATTTTTTTTGGAGTCAATAATAGTTTCCTAGTAATTTATTTATACTTTTCTCACACTCATTACTTGCTTATTATAAATGAAATAAATTTTTATTATGCAAATATAAGAAAAAGTAATTTATATGATGAGCATATTAATGAAATTTTTTACCAAAAAAAAACACATCATCGCTGATACTTATGTAATTAAACACGTTTCTTTTTCTGCCCAACAGTTCATTGGCCAAGGCACGTCAAGTCCAAACTTTTACCATGCACCGCGACGCACCAGATCTAAAAACCATCAATTCAAATTCAACCATGTAGTATAGGCCTCTCTCTCTCTCTCTCTCTCTCTCTCTCTCTCTCTCATTTTCAGTTGAAACGATTGCGTCACCAATTCAAGCACTTTAGCTTCACCAATCACCACCATGGATTCCGTCTCGAAAGACCAAAATTCAAACCCTAATTTCAATTCTCTGTTTAGTCTCTGAGCTTGCTTCTCTGTTTTCGTTTGTCTGTTTCATTTGCATTTTGCAGTGATTGAGTTCCTGGGCTGCGTTCCTCTGCTTCAGAGGCTTCCCAGCTCTTCTCTCAAGAAAGTTGCCCAGCTCGTGATTTTGAAGCACTACGGTCAATTCTATTATCTAATTGTTTGTATAGTTTTTGTTCCAAAGATGTGACATTTTCCTTTCTGAAAATTTAGTATCATTTGGATTTATTTTTGTTCCAAAGATATTGGCTTTGAACAGAACAGCCAGAGCATTCTGTTTAATGTTTTTGTAAATAAAAAAATTCAGAAAAGTTGCTAGATGTTTAACTTTTTGTATTAGGCTTCCTCCATTAGCACAAAATTTAGTGAACAACCATTTTAAGTTTTATGAAAGTGTAATTCAAGGGTTTTTTCTTTGGAGAGTTTCTATAACTTCTGTTGAAAAGTTCCGTTGCCAAAATTCTATGTTGGTTGATAGCTGAAGGAAGAAATTGTTTGGTAAACATTTTATAAAAGCTGCTGTATGTAGTAGAAACTTTGTGCATAGTATTTCAAGAAATTTAATATTAAGTGTTGTGAAACTTTGTGCATAGTTTTACTAAATGATCAGAATGATCATCTATTTTTCACATCATCGTGATTTTCGTTATATGTGAAGTTTTTGTTTTGTTGGATAATTGATATCTCAAATTTATATGATACTAATGATTGCTTGATTCAGGATTTACCGAATCAAGGCAGCTGCAAAGAAATTTGTCCCTTGGCCTATAGAGATACGATTTTGTGAGCCAACAGCTCAACCAATCAGACTAAATCCCCACCAAGGTTTGCTTGCTTTACTGTGTTTCGTAATCTAAATTTTATTGTGCCCTCAGTATGCTTCACACTATGTGGAGATGAATATTTCTTTTTTGTTTCGTTGATTTACCAGTTTTGGTACTCAACTCTTTATCTAAGTAGAATTTAGTGACGTTGCAGTTTGAGGTTCTGGTTTAGAGCAAAAGGAAAACTTTCAGATGATCAGGCTTTGCATAGGTATGCACCCATTTTATCAGTAAGCTAAGCTGATAGTTCTCTTTTTTTTTAGGTCCATTATTGGGCTATTTATGTTTGTGAGTATCTAGCACATTTAGTAAATACATTCGCAATGTAGCTCATTTTGGGCCTCCCTTTTGCCCCTTTTCATACATCCAAATGTAAGTAAAATTTCATGGAGCATTCAACTGTTAGACCAAGGTCTGACGTGGATAAGTCTACTGAGCTTTTGAATTTGAATGTTAGTTCTTTATCCTCAGGTTATGTTGAATGAGGAGCTTTGTGTTGTATAGAACTCTATCACTTCATAGCTGATATCCTGGTTTGTAGGAACAGCTTTCTGTTTTTCAAACTTGTACTTATCAATACGTTCATTATAAATATACAGCTGCAGCCAAATTGGCTAAGCAAGCTTTTCACACCATTTCAAAGTCTTTCATGGTATTAGAGCCTCTAGTCTAACGACACATTATTTTTTTTCTGTTCTCATGGCTACCAACAACTCAGGTGCTGCTCCTACCAATACCAATGATGCAAATCCACCACCACCACCTCCACCCAACAATTCTACCATAACCACCCATGCTGCTCCACCCTCAGTTTCAACATGGATTACTGATTATTGTTTTCCGATGTGGTGATTGTTTTGTATATGATTGCTTTCTGTAGATATTCTATTGTTCATATTTCGATATCTGTATGTAGATATATGATTGATTGTTGTTGTATGATTATTTTGCAGATGTGTTGTAGCATATGCTTCAGATTTGATATTTTCTGGTGTAAGTTTGAATCCCCATCGTAGAAGAGGAGTTAAGTCATCCCAAGTTAGTTTGGACCACGCGTAAGTCCTTTTCATATATGCAAGAGTTTGCAAGGGCCATAAATTGCATGGTGTCCCTTTTTTCTTCCATGCTGATAGTGATTGAAAAATTCTTATTAAATATATATATATATATATTCAATTTCTCTCAGGATGTGGTTTCACCGCCCAGTTAGAGCTGATGACTGGTTACTCTATGTGGTAAGTCTCAAAATCGATATTCTTTCTCACATCGTTTAGTTTTGTTAAAATGCTGATGCATGCATGCCTTCTTTTAACAGATAGTAAGTCCCATTGCCTATAATGCACGCGGATTTGTTTCAGGCCAAATGTTTAATAGAAATGGAGAGGTAAAAACTTTGCTGTTAGGTTTGTATTCATCCAAGCATTGCTTGAGTGTGTGATGCACTAAAGTTTTTGCATGTTTTGATGGCAGCTCATTGTTTCATTGACTCAAGAGTCCCTGAATAGGCCAATTAGACCAATTTCTGCTCCGACATCTAAGTTGTGAGCTGGTGTTGCAGTATACCATGGCACCTAAAAGCACGGCCGGCGATCATGTCCCGGTGAACCAGTTTTAGTTCAGGTTCCGGGTTTCTGCACCGGGTTTTACAGCTAAATAGAATAATGGAATCATAGTATTTGTTATCAAAATGCTTGCAAGAAGTGTGTAATTTCAATTCTGTTAAGATGTAGCAGTTGCCCAGATTGCTGACATTGTCAGCCTCCAAACTCTAGTCCTTGGCCTAAGCATCATAAATTAACTAAAGAATGTTTTACAGTTTTATGAAGTGAAATTAAATGTGTAATCGAATGTTTAAACGTTTAAGTGAAGCAACCTCTTCAAATTTTTTAAAATTTTATGATTACTCTTGTTTTGGATAGGTGGCTTGTGGTGGATGAATCTAGTTCAGTGCATATCTGTATCAAACTAAAAGCTGAGGGGTGAGGAGAGAAAAAGCTTAGCAGAGGATCCGGATCCTTGTTGGAAATCGGATAATGTCCATTTTCAAGTAGTTTCTCATCTTCAAAATATATGACCAGTTTGTTGACGACATTAAGATTTCTTAAAAGACAATATAAATTAAAGATTTCTGTACACTATCAATTTATTGACGAAATTAAGATTTCTTAAAAACAAATATCCTCATTCACAATATATTTTTTTAGTTTAAAAAAAAAAAAATGTTCTTCATTAAGCTCGGATTATCTATCTTACTTTTATTTGGTACCAAACGTATGCTAGCTTCGTTTAAATATTTTTCTAATGTAAAGCTTTAAATTCTAAACTTTAACCCAATTTCTACAAGATTATTATTATTATTATTATTTTTTAAATGGTTAGCAGAGTATGGCAGATAAAATATGAATGAGAAATTTGCATAAATATCATTTGAATTTTTAGGCAAGTGCGCCATTACCACCTGAACTTTTAATTTTTATTTTCAACCACCTAAATTTGGTAAAGTGTTGCAATCAACCACCTATATCTAACCCCGTTAAAGTTTTCGTTAAGTTTAATGGTATTTTTGTATGCTCCATATAACTAAAAATAAAATTTTAAAAACAGAATTTAAAAAAAGGAAAGAAAGATGCCATTACTGCTAATCCACCCTATGCATCAGTGTTCAACCAAAATTTATTTTGGAACACATCACCAGCAGCCACCCCCTCGCTTTTCACCCCCTCCCATTCAACAATGTATGATTCTCCTTCTTTATTATTTGCATAATAATAGGAATATACCTTCTTCTTTTTCTTTTTTTTTTTAAACACAAAATAATAGGAATATACTTAAGCAATGTATGATGATGAAGAAGTTATAAGATAGAAAATTTAAACAATTCTCTTCCACTTTATATCAGATTGCCATGGTTCTATCTTTAAATCTTTTGCCTTCCTGCATTTCTCAGCTTGTCGTTCAATCCAATGAAAGTTTTTTATTTTGAAAAAAAAAAAATTCAAATTCAAATTGCAATTACTCTCTCTTCCCATATATCTAGTGAATTCATAAAATTTAACATTAACAACTAGAACTTGAATTTTATAACTTCATCACAATTTTGGGAAGGAATCAATTTTTTCCTGTTACATACTAGCCTTACTAAATATCCCAAAAAGTTCATAAAGATCTGCCATTGGCAAACAAGTTCTAAAACAAGTGCAGTCCTTATAATGGACATGCCTATAATAAAACAGCAAGTTAATAAAAAAAACATAAAAATAACCAAGCAGTTAAGCTCTCTATGATCTCCAAATCTTTATCTTCTTACCTGGAGACTTAAGCCTAAATTTTCATGTTGTATGGGTTCCATTAGCAACCTAGAGTTTGGTTGGTCTATAGCTGTATTTGCAATTCAATTTCAACAACCCACGTCAAGATTCCAAGAGACATAAATATAGAGCATGGTAGGCAAGGGGTTGGGGAAGGTGTGGTATAATTAGGTTAACTTTATATATAAAAAATTCTGTTTTTTACATTTATTTTAAGTTATAAGGAACATACGAAAATACACTTAACATAAATTTTAACGGAGTTAGATATAGGTGGTGAGTTACAATACTTTACAAAGTTCAAGTGGTTAAAAATAAACATTAAAAGTTAAAGTCATAACAGCGCACATGACTAAAAGTTCAGATGGTATTTATGCAAATTTTTCAATATGATTAAACAAATACGTTCTATTTTATTCTACCATGTTTCAGAAAACGAAGAGTCGTCTGCATTTTTGCACTATTTCTTTCCTTTTAGTTTAAACTTACCAAGAATTAGGTAAAGCTTTCTATTAAAAATAGAGCTTAATCAGAAAGGTTTTGTAATTAATTATTATATAACTTGACGTGTTCTTCAATTCTTGAGCCATTCTCAGGTTCCTTTTGAATCGATTGGAGGTAAAGAAGAATGCGGTTCCAGTAACCAATCAATCAAATCCCCATTTCTGAGACTCACAGGTCAGTTTCCGCCAAATCGTTTATTTCTTTGTCTTCTTATCAAATATGCTTTAAGGGTCATGCTAGGGAGACCAACTTGGGAGACCAATTTGGGTACCAACTCTCTAATAGATGTGGAGCCCACCAATACAATGGGTCCCACGCTCTATTAGAGAGTTGGTATCCCAAGTTGGTCTCCCAAGTTGGTCTCCCTAGCATTTTTCATGCTTTAATGATGGCTTTCCCTCATCTTCAAAATATACGACCAGTTTGTTGACGACATTAAGATTTCTTAAAAAGTTATACTTTATCCATGTTCCACAAATATGAATAAACAAATAAGTTATACTGCTAATCCACCCTATGCAATTTTCTCAATATGAATAAACAAATAAGTTCTACTTTATCCATGTTCCAGAAAATGACAAGTCGTTCCCTGAGGGAAAAAAGATTTTCAACCAGGTTTCTGTCAATGACCAGTTGAATAACTGGATTAATGGTCAGGTTGGGTATGATAAGCAGGGATTATATGTCTTTGGGCACCAACCTCCTAATATCGTGAATAATGTTAGGACACCAGAAGAGGAGGCTACCACTACTATTGACACTGATCCAACAGCGGAAGGTTCAGCCCCAGCAGAGTTGATGGACCTTGCAGAAGGCCAAGTTCAAAACCAAACTGGAGAACTAGCTGATAGTACCTTTAAGTTTTCTAAAGGTATGACCGTTGTTTCCAAGGTATAGCCTTGTCGCTGACAGTACCCTTTTTGTCTGTCTTTATGAATATTTTATGCTGGAATGTTAGAGGTGCTGCTTGCGCCAATTTTAAAGCTACAATGTTGGAACTAATTAAAACCCATCGCATGGATATTCTTTTTCTGTGTGAGCCTCGGATTAGTGGAAAAAAAGCTGTCTGTTGTGAAGGCCTTGGGATTCCCCTGCTATGAAATTGTTGAAGCTAATGGTTTCTCTGGAGGTTTATGGTTATTATGGAATGATGCCAAAGTCTGTGTTGATGTTATTGGTACAACTGACCAAGCCATCACTATTTGTGCCTCTTGGCCTGGTCAAACGCCTTGGTTATTCTCTGCTGTTTATGCGAATCCTTGTGCAAAGAAGAGAGATCAACTGTGGGAGTATCTTCAGTTTGTGGCTGGCTGTCACCAAATGCCTTGGCTACTTGCTGGGGACTTCAATGAAATGCTGCATATAGATGATAAATTAGGGGGAGTGCCCCATAATAGATTAAAAGGTTTTAAGAGCTGGGTCGATGGTAATGGTATGGTTGATTTGGGATTCATCGGTCCTAAGTTTACTTGGACCAACAAGCGGATTTTTGAAAGACTTGATAGGGCCGTGTGTAACTTACAGTGGAGAAGTTTGTTTGCTGAAGCTCATGTCAAACACCTACCTAGAACTAAGTCTGACCATAATCCTATTAAGGTTTGCTTGCAGTCTGGCTTCACCCCCTCTCTAGCTCACAGGCCGTTTAGATTCGAAGCTATGTGGTTGAAGCATGAGGGTTTTAAAGAGTTTATTACCCAACAATGGTCTCATCTTTCAGGTTCTTTTGTGGCAAAGGCTCGTGGTCTAATTGAACCTCTCAAGCAGTGGAACACCAATGTTTTTGGTCATCTAAAGAAAAGGAAAGCTAGACTCCTAGCTCGAATTGATGGAATTCAGAAATCTCTGTGTTTGGGGCCTAACAGATTTTTGAATAACCTGGAAGTCGCTCTTGTGGAGGAGTTTAACAATTTGCTGGATCAAGAAGCTACTTTTTGGCATCAAAAGTCTAGAATCAAATGGATTCAAGAAGGGGATAGAAATACTAAATTCTTCCACCTGTCTACTATTATTCGAAGAAGAAGGAACAAAATTGAGAGGTTGAAGAACGAGCATGGTGAGTGGGTCGAAGAGGCCAGCGCAATCAAAGCTTTAGCTGTCAGGTACTTCTCCTCCTTGTTCTCTCATTCTCAAGTGCTGCATACTAAATTTGTTTTTCCCAATCTTTTCCCTAGCATTGATCCAAGCGATCTTAGTAAGCTGCATAAAAGCATTGATATTGTGGATGTGAAGGAAAGTCTATTCAACATTGGTAGTCTGAAAGCTCCTGGTGTGGACGGTTTTCCAGCAGCTTTTTACCAAACTCAATGGAATATTTGGGCTGTTGAGATTGTGGATTTGATCCGTAAAGCTATGATTGATTGTATTGTGCCAACTGGCCTCAATGATACCTTGATTACCCTGATTCCAAAAGTGGACAGCCCCCATTCTATGTTGCAATTTAGACCAATTAGTCTCTGTTGCACTCTGTATAAAGTTATCTCCAAAATCATTGTTGCCCGGCTCAGACCTTTAATGCCTAAGCTTATCAGCCCAAATCAGGTCAGCTTTGTGCCTGGGAGACATATAACTGACAACATTGTTATCGCGCAAGAACTTATGCATAAGTTCAAAGCTTCTAAAGGGAAAAAAGGGTTCATTGCTTGGAAGATTGATTTGTCTAAGGCCTATGACAGGTTGAATTGGAGCTTTATTAATTATGTGCTGAATGAAGTGGGTTTACCTCCCAATCTTACTAAGCTTATCATGGATTGTATCTCTACTGTGAATTACCAAGTTTGTGTGAATGGTGAACTAACTGAAGCATTCAAACCTAGTAATGGTATCAGACAAGGAGATCCACTATCTCCTTACTTATTTGTTCTGTGCATTGAGAAACTCTCTCACATTATCTTCGATGCTGTCAGAAGGAAAATTTGGAACCCGGTCAAGTCCTCTCAGTCAGGGGTAGCGATTTCTCACTTGTTTTTTGCAGATGATTTAATTTTATTTGCTGAAGCCAATCCTAAGCAAGCCCGAGTTATGAAGAACAGCCTGGATTCCTTCTGCCAAATGTCTGGTCAGACGGTGAATTTTGACAAGTCTGCCATCTATTGCTCCCCCAACACTGGTACTGCTACTGCCAACGAAATAAGCTATATATGTGGGTCCCCCCTAACTGATAATCTGGGTATTTATCTGGGGATGCCACTTTTACACTCTCGTGTGACTAGAAAAACTCACAAAAGACTGGTGGATAAAGTATACAAGAGGCTAGCGTCTTGGAAAGGTAAACTCCTATCTCTTGCTGGCAGAGCTACCATGATTCAAGCTGTCACGGCTGCAATCCCCATTTATGCTATGCAAACTGCTAAGCTTCCTGCTAGCATTTGCAAGGACTTAGATCGTGTTAATAGGAACTTCTTCTGGGGAGGAAGTGGGAAAAAACAGAAGGTGCACCTTTGCAAATGGGATTTGGCTTGTACACCCAAAAGGAAAGGTGGCATGGGCTTTAAACGAACCTCTGATATGAACCAAGCTTTATTGGCAAAAAATAGCTGGAGATTGCACTGCAAAGACCAAGGGCTTTGGGCCAAAATCTTTGAAGATAAGTATCTAAAAGGGAAGTCCATCCTGGAAAGCTCTTTGAAGGGTAAAAAAGGTGGCTCATCTACCTGGAAGGGGATCTTACATGGATCCGACCTCATTAAAAAAGGGTTGAAGTGGAGAATTGGCAATGGAGTTACTGTTAAGTTTTGGAAGGACCATTGGATCACTGATCGTCCTCTAATACAACATGAGGTAACTCTGTACTCTGAAACTGTGGACTATACTGTGGCTAACCTTGCTTGTGATGGTTGGTGGGATATTGGGAAGCTTCGGGATATGCTTAATGAGCAGCTTGTTCAGCAGATTATTAGCTCTCCTGTTGGCTTCAATAGCAGCTTACAAGACACTCAAATTTGGAACCCGACAGCTGATGGGATTTTTACAGTTAAATCTGCCTATGATCTGTTATTTGCTGAGATGAGTGAGGTTGATCTGTTTTGGCTAAGCATGTGGAAATTGAAAATTCCCCCTAAATTGAAAATCTTTGCTTGGTTGTTGTACCAGGGTAAAATCCTATCCAATGAGCAGAGAGCAAAAAGGCACCTTACTCAGGATCCTTCCTGTATGATATGTGGTTGGCTCTCTGAATCTGTCCTCCATATCCTTAGAGATTGCTCTAGATCTAAAGATATTTGGAAGGCTGTGTCTCCCTCCTTTCATAGGACCCAATTCTTCCAATCTGAGTTAAAACCATGGCTAGCTGCAAATCTTCTCTCTAAACATGGTTGGAGGGGTGGAATACCTTGGAGCTTAGTATTCATCTATACTTGCTGGCACATCTGGAAATGGAGGAACAATTATGTGTTTAACGAGGAGGAAGAGCTGCCTTTCGAACCTCAGAACCTTATCTTGGCTAATGCCAATGAATGGTTCACAAATGCCTTTGCTACCAATTCCAAGACTACCAAAGTTCCTGCCTACCTGGTGTGGGAACCTCCAGACTTTGGTTTTTTTAAACTAAATGTCGACGGCTCTCGGAAATCTGCTACTGGTGATATTGGTGCTGGTGGTGTTATTCGCAACTCTGATGGGGAATGGATTGCAGCCAACTTAGGCAAGGGTCAGATCCTTGATGCAGAGACTTGGGGGCTGGTTTTTGGGCTTAAACTTGCAGTTGATCGTGGGATCTCTAACCTCATTGTGGAAATGGATTCAGCAACTACTATACAGCTTATTCAAGCTCCTGATTACAGTAATTTCCACCCCCTTGCTGGTGTGATTTGCAGCTGCAAGGATTACATGGGGAAAATTAATAATTGTGTTGTCAGACACATTTATCGTGAGAAAAATTGCGTTGCCGACTGCTTAGCTAAGTCAAGTTACAATGTAGAGCTGGGAGTTCATCTCTTTGATAATGCCCCTGAGTGGGTGAGATCAACTCTTGCAGATGATAGTGCTGGGGTTCACAGAACCCGACTAGTTTGTATTGATTTGTTTTAGTTGTTGTTCCTGGGGCTTGGCCCCCCTATCTCACCCAAAAAAGAAAAAGAAAATGACAAGTCGTCTGCATTTTTGCACTATATCTTTCCTTTTAGTTTTTTTTTAGGTAGGATTCTTTCCTTTTAGTTTAAAGGGTTATTCGCAGCAATAGTTCTTCAATTATACCCGTAGTTACAGTTTGGTCACTCAATTCAATTATTAGTTGCAGAGGTCACTCAAGTAGGTGTTTTGTTGCACCATTAATCCTTCCGTCAAGTTTGTGACTTTTTCTGTTTAAAATGATGACGTGACAAGCATGGGCAAATGTCACTTTTCAGTTAGGATTATTTGTAGCAATGATCCCTCAACTATACTCGGAGTTATATTTTGGTCACTCAACTCCAAAAATAGGTACATGGGTCACTCAATTAGGTGTTGTCTTGCACCATTAGTTCCTATCGTTAGAGAGACTTGATAGTAGGGACTAACGGTGCAACATAACACCCAATTAAGTGACCTCTGCAATTAATAATTGAATTGAGTGACCAAACTGTAACTACGGGTATAGTTGAGAAACCATTGCTGCGAATAACCCTAGTTTAAACTTACCAAGAATTAGGCAAAGGTTCGACCAAAAAAGAAAAAAAAAACTATTAAAAACAGAGCTTAATCAGAAAGGTTTTGTAATTAAAGAAGAATGTGGTTCCTTTTGAATCGATTGTAGGTAAAGAAGAATGTGGTTCCAGTAACCAATCAATCAAATCCCCATTTCTGAGACTCACAGGTCAGTTTCCGCCAAATCGTTTCTTTTTTTGTCTTCTTATCAAATATGTTTTCTTTCTCTTGCGAACGGTTATTTATCGATTCGGTCAAATTAGGGTTTCAATTCAACTCGTTAGGTTTGGTATTTGATCTACTTGGTTGCTGTGAAAAAAAAAAAAAGAAGTTTCTGCAAATAAAATCGAATTGAAATTGTTTCCTGACAATTGGTATGAATTTGCTTTTGAATTTTATTGGGTTTGAAGAAACTTCTGGGTTCTATATATTTCCGGGGATCCAAGACATAGCTTCGGTGACAAATGGCCACTCTGTGAATAACTTAAATGGGAAACTGTTATGAAGAACAAGAGAAACGAAAGAGAGAATGTTTCCCGAACTGTGTGACTTGGAATTGGATTTTTGGTCATGTTGCTATTGTCTATTTTGTCGAATTGTGGCTTTTTAGTAGCGTACTGAGTGTTTAAGTTAATGTGGATATGAAGAGTTCTGCTGCTACTAATGAGGAAAAGAGAAACCAATTTCAATTTCTCTAGGGGCTTTATTTATTCAGAACTTACATTGAGGTGAAAATATGGCAATTACATGCAATGCTATATCTATATGCTAAGCTACTAGATTGAAGAAACAGATAAGTTCTTCCATTCTATAAAATTATAAAAGAATAAATGCAAGGTTAGAGAAAGAATGTCTCATCAAGAGTGGGGGAAACGTTTGTGGTGGTGTTTGATTTGCAGAGGTAAGGGTAAATTTCAAATAGATTCTCCAAAATTAATCAGCTGTAGAAAAACCTATTGAAATTGCAATCTTTATTGGTGGAAAGTTTGGTGCCCCTAGTTCTAGTCTTGGTGTCATAGCTGAAGGTATAAGCTGGCTTGCATATTACTAAGGATTGAGAAAGTGAATCCATTGTTCAACATACAAGCTGCTTGTTGGCTTATATCAGTCTTACTTATCTAAAATCCTTATGGTTCCGTTTTAATTTTTCAGGCGACATTAGAATGGACCAGCCAGGTGTCGTATCAGAGGGGATCGGTCAAATGGAACTGTCACGACCCAACCCATGGATTTAAGTAATTTTGGGTTAAGACGTGATTCACACCTTAATTATAGAATTTAATAAAAACTATAACTAAAATGTGAAGAAACATTTAAATAAATAAAGTAAATATTTTACATAGAATATTTGAAACAACAACATCTGAAAGTTTAAAATAGTTATATTATTTTACAAGCCAGAACTACTAAAGAGTTTACTAAAAGAGTAACTCATTATTTATCCACAAGCTATGTACACAGTACACCCTTATAAATATGCCAAAATCATCACAAGCTTTAGATTTCAGGTTCAGTAGCTGCAAAATCTATTAGGGGGTGAGCGAAACCACAGCTCAGTAGGGACATAAACTTTTTTACATGAAATTGATATAATTAAATTAAATGACGAACAATTACCCCGCCAAATATCACATTATTAATAATAATGCATGAATGAGCTTCAATTCTAATTCCCGCTAATTCATATAACTGGACAAGCAGACCTGCACGTCCCATACCATGCTTATACCACTTGGTCCCGGATGCCCATTTATATGAACTAACACCCATTTCAACTGTCCCATAATTCCCCTTTTGTTAGTCATCTTGTCTAACTCCCTTTCACCAGTCCCGAATCACCCAATAAAAACCATGTGCACTGTGGGATCCCTGAGACCTGGTACCTGCCAAGAGTTAGACTCAACTACACAAAAGATTATATCCATTACCCTCTTTCCCATCATTATTATCTCCAATCAACATCTCCAACTAATTTTCATGACATGATATAATTATGCATTTCACATATCTATATATCCCACAACAATGTAGCTATTCAAAATATCACCAATGTACCAACATTGTACAACCAATCAAGAACACATAGACATTCCAAGAATAACATTCAATTGTAACAAGAATATTAATCAAATAATCATATCACGCATAATATATTGTTTACAAAATTTAATTAAAACAATCTCTGTAAAAGGCCCCCAAGAAACCCCTACCTTGTTTCCAAAGCTAGTTCCAAGTTTAGGAAAACACAAGCTAAGCCCTTATGTCTCTTCCAAGAATTCCTCACTATTCTCTCTCTCTCTCTCTCTCTACGTTTTTCTCTCCTTGCTGGAATTTTTATGCAAGCTTCAGTTCTCTCAAAACAATGTCCTATTTATAGAACAATCAAGGAGGAATCAAACACGTTTTCATTGGTGGGAAGGTGATGACTATGTATGAACTTGGGCTCCAAGACTTGAATAGCGGCTGTCACTTAATTTGCCAACACCTCATGCTAAACAAAGCTTTACTCACCTAGGTAGAAAGACACTTGGAATCTTTAAAATGTGTTTAGAATGACACTTGGAGTCTTCAAGTGTGTTTGTAAAAAAATATCTAAGCTTTTGAACTTGGTCAGCACGAAATGTTTGAGATAGTTGTCAAATGCTATATGTTTATTTAATATTACTACTAATTCTAATAACTAATATGAAAATCTAAAAAAATAATATTTAAAAAAATTAACTCGTATAAATATATATGTACTTATATAAATTTAAATATCTATGTTAAGAACTACATATTTACCAATATATATAAAAACAAATATGTGGTTTCACAATCTACCCTCCTTAAAGAAATTTCGTCCTCGAAATTAAAACTTACTTGATTAAGAGAACAATTCTGGGTACTTTTTACGTATTTCTGTCTCTAATTCCCATGTAGCTTCTTCAGTATTCCCATGTAACCAAAGAACTTTGACCAATGGTATTGTTTTCGTACGTAACACTTGTTTCTTATGATCCAAAATCTGTATTGGTCTTTCCTCAAATGACAGTTCTTTATCTAAGTTGAGCTCTCCCCAATCTAGAACATGGGTTGGATCAGGCTCATACTTTCGAAGCATAGAAATATGGAAAACATTATGTATATTCGAAAGTTGAGGTGGTAGTGCTAGCTTATAAGCTACTTCACCAATCCTTTCCAAGATTTCAAATGGTCCAATAAACCTTGGTGCTAATTTTCCAGTTTTTCCAAACCGCTTTACTCCTCTTCGTGGTGAGACTTTAAGAAACACATAATTCCCCACATTAAAACTTAATGGTTTCCTTCTTCGGTCAGCATAGTTCTTTTGTCGACTTTGAGCTGTTAAGAGACGTTGCTTGATAAGTTTAACCTTTTCAGTTGTCTCTTGTACCAAATCAGGTCCTAGCAACACAGTTTCTCCTACTTCAGTCCAACATACAGGTGACCGACAAGGTCTTCCATATAAAGCTTCATACGGTGCCATTTGAATACTGGATTGATAGCTGTTGTTGTAGGCGAATTCTGCCAACACCAAATGATCTTCCCAACTTCCACCAAAATCTAGAATACATGCTCTCAACATGTCCTCTAAAATTTGAATGGTTCTCTCTGACTGTCCATCAGTTTGGGGATGAAAAGCAGTACTGAAATTTAGTTGCGTACCCAATGCTTTCTGTAAACTTCCCCAAAATTTAGAAGTAAACTTAGAATCTCTATCTGAAACAATTGAAATTGGAATCCCATGTAATCTTATTATCTCTCGAACATAAAGCTTTCCAAGACTTTCAGTGGAATCTGTTGTTTTGACTGGTAAGAAATGTGCAGATTTGGTCAACCGATCTACTATAACCCATACTGCATCTCGTCCCTTTGGAGATTTTGGTAAACCTGTAACAAAATCCATGGTTATATGATCCCATTTCCATTCTGCTACTGGTAATGGCTGTAATGGACCTGACGGTTTCTGATGTTCAGCTTTCACCTGCTGACATGTAAGACACTTTGCTACAAATTTTCCTATATCTCCCTTCATGCCACTCCACCAAAAGTTGCGTCTCAGGTCATGAGACATCTTTGTCCCTCCAGGATGAATTGTATAGGAGGAATGATGTCCTTCTTTCAGAACTTCTTTTCTCAGATCTGAAGTTTCTGGGACATACAATCTATTCAAATATCTTAATTCGCTGTCTGCGTGGACACTCCATCCATCTGGTGTATCTCCAGTTGTAATCCTAGTTCGAATATCTTTAGACACAGAATCAGATTCTTGTGCCTCAATTATCCTTCCAATCAAAGTGGGGTGAGTTACTAAATTACATAGATATGCACAATCCTTATGCACATCTATGTACAAGTCAAAATCATTGAGAGACTCTACCATCTTCCACCTTTGATCACATAAACTGGCTATGACTTCTTGGGGATTTCGACTTAAAGCATCCGCCACCACATTAGCTTTTCCTGGATGATAATGTAAATCAAAGTCATAATCTTCTAAATATTCCATCCAACGCCTTTGTCTTAAATTCAACTCCTTCTGAGTGAATAAGTACTTCAAACTCTTATGATCCGAGTAGAGCTCAAAATGTTCCCCATATAAATAATGTCTCCATACTTTCAATGCGTGAACAATGGCTGCCAGTTCTAGATCGTGTGTTGGGTAATTCTTCTCATTTGATTTCAATTGACGAGAAGCATAAGCAACAACTTTGTCAGACTGCATCAAAACACATCCTAAACCATGCAATGATGCATCAGTATATACTACATAACTTACACCTCTTTCTGGAATAATTAACATAGGAGCAGATGTCAATCGAGTTTTTAACTCGTGAAATGCTTCCTCACATTTATTATCCCAAATAAACTTAACTCCCTTTTGTGTCAACTTGGTCATTGGATTAGCTATTTGAGAAAAATCTTTGATAAACTTCCTATAATAGCTAGCTAACCCAAGAAAACTTCGAATCTCATGAACATTTTTCGGTTCTTTCCAATTCAACACTGCTTCTACTTTTGTAGGATCCATTGCAATGCCTTCTTTTGAAATAACATGTCCCAAAAACTTTACTTCTGTCAACCAAAACTCACACTTACTTAGCTTGGCAAATAACTTGTGTTCTCTCAATGTCTGTAGAACAATTGACAGGTGTTGTTCATGTTCTTTTTGAGATGATGAATAAATGAGAATATCATCAATGAACACAATCACAAATTGATCCAGATAAGGTCGAAAAACTCGATTCATTAAGTCCATGAAAACCGATGGAGCATTTGTCAATCCAAAAGGCATTACTAGGAATTCATAATGTCCATATCGCGTTCGAAACGCAGTTTTCGATACATCTTCTGCTTTTACTCGTAGTTGATGATAACCAGAGCGAAGATCAATCTTTGAGAAGTATTGGGAACCTTGCAGTTGATCAAACAGATCATCAATCCTAGGTAATGGGTACTTGTTCTTGATGGTGATTCTATTCAGTTGACGATAGTCAATACACATCCTTAGAGTTTGATCACTTTTCTTTACAAAGAGTGCAGGAAAACCCCATGGTGAGGTACTAGGACGAATGAAACCTTTTTTCTCAAGCTCTTGAAGTTGTGTTTTGAGTTCTTTCAACTCTGCTGGTGCCATCCGATGTGGAGGTATAGAGATAGGTGATGTGCCAGGATAGATATCTATAGAAAACTTCACTTCACGTTTTGGGGGTAATCCAGATAACTCTTCTGGGAAAACATCACTGAAATTCTTCACTATAGGAATTAGCCCAAGTTTGGGATCACCCAGATCCTTATTGGCCATATGAGAAATCAATCTCAAATAATTACAACTTTTATTACCCAAGATTGATCCAGGCTTGCAACTATTCTTATTTCCATAAAAATTGAATGTTTTCCCATCGCTGAGAGTCATAGTCACCATCTTTTTACCACAATCAAGAATAGCTTTAAATTGGGTAAGCAAGTCCATCCCCAATATTACATCATATACCATGAATTCCAATATCATCAGGTCAACAACAAGTTTATGATCTGATATCTCTATTATGCAGGATCTACACAACTTATTAACTTCAGCACATTTACCCAATGGAGATCCAATCATCAACGAGGATTTCATAAATTCATATTCTAATCCAAGAATAGATGCAAAGGACACAGATATGAATGAATTTGTAGCACTGGGGTCAAACAATATTCTAGCCCACGAGTTGAAAACTAGAAATGTACCTTCCACCACAGTAGGTTCATTCTGCTCCACTACTTGTCCAACAGCATATACTCGTCCTTGAGTGAGTTGTTCCGGTCTCCTTGCTGCTCCTGGCGCCTTAGGCCTTTGTTGTGCAGGTTGTCCTCTTGGACGTTGTGCCTGTTGATTAACAGGACCTCTAAACTGATTCTGTGAAGCTTGGTATGGGGCTTGGTACGAAGCACGGTACTGTGTTTGTGGAGCTTGAGATTGTTGTTGTGGTGCACGGAACTGTGGTTGTGGTTGTGGAGCAACAGGTATCTGATAGGATTGTAACTGGGGACAATCCCTCCGGTAATGTCCTATCTGCCGACAATGATAACAAAATCCTGAGTTTTGAGTTGCCTCAAATGATCTTGGATTTTGATACCGAGAACGAGAGGGGAAAAATCTTTGGCGTTTACTACTTTGTCCCCCGTTAGGATTCTTAGGTTCAAAAACTCTCTTAGAACCAAGTATTCTTTGTTCGGCCATTAAGGCACGATCAACAACTTCAGCATATTTTTTTAACTTAAAAAGTTCCACTTTCTCCTTGATCTCTAGTCTCAACCCTTCTTCAAATTTCTTTGCTTTTGCAGACTCATCAGGAATTATGTAAGGAGCAAAACGCATCAGTTCTTCAAACTTAGCTTGATATTGTCCCACAGTCATATCACCTTGATAAAGATTAGTGAACTCACGTACCTTCATGGTTTTCATAGTTTCAAGAAAATATTTTTCCAGAAATATCGTCTCAAAGGCAACCCAAGTTGCAATCTCAACATCAGGCATAGCCAAGACAGATTCCCACCAATGATAAGCTTGTCCTTCCAGATAGGTAGAAGCAATGGTTACTTTCAGGTTTTCAGGAACTCTTTGTTCATTCATCTTTCTCCTCATTTGTCTTAACCATTCCTCTGCTACCATAGGGTTTGGATCACCCTTGAACACAGGTGGCCGTGTCTTTCGAAATTCTCCTTGGATCCTCATTATTTGATCATCTTGAGTTTCATGATGGGGTTCGTGGTTATTTGTCTCACGAATAGCAGAGGCCATATCCTGAATGGCTAACATTATTCTCATACTATCACTCACATCATTCTCGTTTTGTCCTTCTATTCCAGCCATCTTAACAATTGGACCTTTAGGGCTCGTTTGGTACACCGTATTAGACTTTGGATAGGAGTAAATAGTCTATGTCAGGTGTTTGGTGTCAACTTGTATTATTTAATTACCCGACTATTTTATACGGGTTGGGCTTTTAATACTCTCCTTACCTGACTAACTAATACAACCCACACACCCCGGATTAGATAATACACGCTTAATTATACAGCTAGGGAAAAAGAACACGCGTTCTACAAAAAAAGTCAGACGCTCTTTTCATCTTCTTCTCCCTAGGGTTCTTCTTTGCTATCTTCTCCACAAGTTATTTTCTTCACTCTTCTCCAGGTATCCATCTCTCACTCTCTCTCTTTTTCATACTCTCTCTAATATACTTCTTCTTACTTCTTCTCTATTCTTTATATATTTCAATTTTTTATTAAATTTTTGTGGAAATTAGGTTATTAATTTTTCTTTTTTGACATTTTTTTTAATCGAATGTTTTCTTTGTATGTGATATATTGATTCGACGTTGTGGGAATATTTAGATTGTTGGTATTAAACAGAGTAGTGCTAGTTTTCGTCCAAAAACAAACAAATGTGCTAGTGTTGGTAGTTTAGTTGAATACATACATACCTGACAATTAGGATAGCAAAATTACAAAATTAAAATTGTATGAACCTGAATTCTAGGAACCATTTTTTTTTTTTGGGCGACCATGGGCCATTTATGATGTTTTCCTCTTGAACCATTTTCTTGATTGATAAATTTTCTCTTTTCCTTTTCTTTTTACGATTCCCAAGCTTGAGGCCTTGGCTCTTTTGATTGCAATGCTTCTGTTCTTCTGTTACTTTCTCCTTCTTCTTGTTGTACATGGAAACTTTGATGTCCAGTACAGACATATGCAGATCAATATTCATAATACAATTCTAATAGTTAAACCACATATATTTCTGTATATGCAAGCGGGATGGTATTTTGTAGTCTTCTGTCATGTGTAGAATTCTACTTATTGTTGTATTATTCTAATTTTACATGTAGTCTTGTGTAATGCATGATTATTTATATTGCTAAAATTAATGCATGGTTATTTATATTACTTTTACTAAAAAAATTTCCTTTATATTATGCCTAGATATGGATGAAAGAAAGATTGTGGCCTACTTTATTATTAGATTGTGGTTCTTGCATATCATGGTTTGGTGCATGATGTGGTTCATGACAAACTACAATTTGGAACAACGACGCCAAGAACGGAATGCCATTAGGAGTCAAAGGTTTTTCAGGACTGCAACTCGGTCAAATTATTTAGATAGCATTATAGGAATTGATGACATACAATGTGTGAACCAAATTAGGATGGATTGGAGAACTTTCCATTATTTATATCAATTGAATTTGGTACTGTTTTTATTAACGTATGCGAGTATGTTGGAATTTTTATGAGATACTACAATTATGATAATGGGTTATATGAAAAAAATCTTGGCAAAAACAATTGAAAAACAAATCTTGTCATATGAATCTTACCACACAAAAAAATTCATGTCATTTGAATCTCAATTTCCATTAAAATTATCAAAGTTTTTTTATTTATTTTTAAAATAGTCTGATATGATGTTATCCGGAACATCACCAAACACAGTATAACTTAGTCAGACTATTTATCCGGAACAGCACCAAACGCCTTATAATATTATGAATAAACAGTCAGTACTCTCCGGAACAGATTAATACTATCCGACAGAAATTAGTCAGTACAGTCCGACGTACCAAACGAGCCCTTATTAGATAATTCCACAAGATTAAAATATATATATATATATATAAATATGCTAAATATTAAAATAAGCATACTTATCACAAGGACAACGTAAAACACACAATGACAGACAATAAAAAGTGTCGATGCCAACGGAAAATAGACTAGTGAATCGAAGAATTTAAGTAAAGTAAATAAAATGACTGTATGCTATAATTATGAAAACTCTAAACTATGCTGAAACGTTCACACGATTTTAATAAAATCTAACAAAACTAAAAACTGCCACAAATCTTCATAAGTCGAATGCAAACCTATATGATACAGTAAAAAGAATTGCTAGTGTGAGTTGCAAAAATTAGTGCACACAATTAAGTTTAGATTAAATTAACACTTACAATTACTCAATACACCACAATCATGAAATATTGGCATGACAAACACAATTGTCTGATTTAATACGAATTTTGAAAAGTAAAACTAACAATTCATTAATCCATAGAATTTTATTTATTTTTTTTTATTATTTTTTTTTAAATACGTAATTAATCATGCCAATGAAAACATATAAATAAAACATTTATAAATTATATGAAGAAGAAACATTATAGAAAATCAAACATGCATATTAAACATTTATAAGTTGTTACAAACCTATTGCACAAAATTTAACAAAACAGTCACAAACCTATGTTACAAAGAACTTCCCACTTCAAAACCTCCATAAGGCTGCTCACAAAAACTATACATACCAAAATCAGCATGTTAGATTTACACTATCTATTATTAGTCAAACTTTCTATTCATCATCAGAACTAATATCTATAATTTCGATGGGAGGGATAACAGGCTCAGGATGTTCATTTTCATCATCAGAACTTAGATTGATGACAGTTGGATCAAAATTTTGTGGTTCAATGATAACCACTGAAGCAGCTGACCCCACAGACTCAGCAGACAAAGCATCAAGGTTCAAAAGTTCCAAAAATGCTTCATCCCCTGGATCTGGGACATGGGGTAAGTTTAACTCCTGTGGTTCTGGAACATATGGTAAGTCTACCCCTGGTGGTGGCCACATATCAGCAGCTATAACTGCTGACTCCTAATATTGTTTGCTTGCAACCGACGTCTAACCACCAGTCTCTGCATTTCTGGTGTATAAAACATCCTTCTATTTCCGGTATCTATGACTTCATTAACTACATCCACATAAGCTTGGTGGTGTAGACGGCTGTGGAATTCTTCTTCGTTTATTGGGATAAGGCCATCGGGTCCCATTTGGAACCCTCCCCACGTATCATTGCTATGATCGGGTTGCATTCTAAACATTAATTTAACAGGTCAGTTAAATAACAAAACAATGAAATCGTAAAACTAGCTCTGATACCAACTTGCCACGACCCAACCCATGGATTTAAGTAATTTTGGGTTAAGACGTGATTCACACCTTAATTATAGAATTTAATAAAAACTATAACTAAAATGTGAAGAAACATTTAAATAAATAAAGTAAATATTTTACATAGAATATTTGAAACAACAACATCTGAAAGTTTAAAATAGTTATATTATTTTACAAGCCATAACTACTAAAGAGTTTACTAAAAGAGTAACTCATTATTTATCCACAAGCTATGTACACAGTACACCCTTATAAATATGCCAAAATCATCACAAGCTTTAGATTTCAGGTTCAGTACCTGCAAAATCTATTAGGGGGTGATCGAAACCACAGCTCAGTAGGGACATAAACCTTTTTACATGAAATTGATATAATTAAATTAAATGACGAACAATTACCCCGCAAAATATCACATTATTAATAATAATGCATGAATGAGCTTCAATTCTAATTCCCGTTAATTCATATAACTGGACAAGCAGACCTGCACGTCCCATACCATGCTTATACCACTTGGTCCCGGATGCCCATTTATATGAACTAACACCCATTTCAACTGTCCCATAATTCCCCTTTTGTTAGTCATCTTGCCTAACTCCCTTTCACCAGTCCCGAATCACCCAATAAAAACCATGTGCACTGTGGGATCCCTGAGACCTGGTACCTGCCAAGAGTTAGACTCAACTACACAAAAGATTATATCCATTACCCTCTTTCCCATCATTATTATCTCCAATCAACATCTCCAACTAATTTTCATGACATGATATAATTATGCATTTCACATATCTATATATCCCACAACAATGTAGCTATTCAAAATATCACCAATGTACCAACATTGTACAACCAATCAAGAACACATAGACATTCCAAGAATAACATTCAATTGTAACAAGAATATTAATCAAATAATCATATCACGCATAATATATTGTTCACAAAATTTAATTAAAACAATCTCTGTAAAAGGCCCCCAAGAAACCCCTACCTTGTTTCCAAAGCTAGTTCCAAGTTTAGGAAAACACAAGCTAAGCCCTTATGTCTCTTCCAAGAATTCCTCACTATTCTCTCTCTCTCTCTCTCTCTCTCTCTCTCTCTCTCTACGTTTTTCTCTCCTTGCTGGAATTTTTATTCAAGCTTCAGTTCTCTCAAAACAATGTCCTATTTATAGAACAATCAAGGAGGAATCAAACACGTTTTCATTGGTGGGAAGGTGATGACTATGTATGAACTTGGGCTCCAAGACTTGAATAGCGGCTGTCACTTAATTTGCCAACACCTCATGCTAAACAAGGCTTTACTCACCTAGGTAGAAAGACACTTGGAATCTTTAAAATGTGTTTAGAATGACACTTGGAGTCTTCAAGTGTGTTTGTAAAAAAATATCTAAGCTTTTGAACTTGGTCAGCACGAAATGTTTGAGATAGTTGTCAAATGCTATATGTTTATTTAATATTACTACTAATTCTAATAACTAATATGAAAATCTAAAAAAATAATATTTAAAAAAATTAACTCGTATAAATATATATGTACTTATATAAATTTAAATATCTATGTTAAGAACTACATATTTACCAATATATATAAAAACAAATATGTGGTTTCACAGGAACTGAGCCAACAGTCGCTTATATCTGGCCTTCCAGATGACATTGCTCTCTTTTGCCTGGCTAGGGTTCCCCGGAAGTATCATACACTCCTAAAGTGTGTTTCAAAAAGATGGAGAGACTTAGTGTGCAGTGAAGAGTGGCATTCTTACCGTCAAAAGCACAAACTTGATGAGACTTGGATCTATGCTTTGTGTCGAGACAAGTTGGACCGACTTTGCTGTTATGTTTTGGATCCCAACTCATCAAGAAAGTCATGGAAGCTTGTTCATGGACTTCCGCCTCGCGTCTTGAAGAGAAAAGGCATGGGTTTCGAAGTGCTGGGAAACAAAGTTTACCTGTTGGGTGGTTGTGATTGGTGTGAAGATGCTACTGGCGAGGTATACTGTTATGTTGCTTCCCTGAACGCTTGGAGTGAAGCTTCTCCATTATCCACTGCTAGGTAATACTTCTCACTTGTACTTTCTGCAGAGTTTTTCATGGGTTAAAGCTGGAATAATTTCTCCCAGGTTCAAATATATCACATTATCTGCTGAGAGAACACCATATTTCATGCAATGTTAAAGATTGGCGATTTCGTCTTTTGACCTGTCAGAGCATATAGATTTCTCATTATTGAATGCTGTCGTGATGAATAGTAAAAACTCTTGCAAATTAGTTTGCTCTTCGTTATTATTATAATTGTAAAGAGCCTTTGCTTTATTGGATTTGTGCATGCAGGTGCTATTTCGCCTGTGAAGTATTGGATGGAAAAATATATTCCATTGGTGGTTTAGGTTCAAATTCAAGTGATCCACATTCTTGGGACATCTATGACCCTTGCACCGATAGTTGGAAATTTCACTCTGACCCAAACATTGTCCCTGAAATTGAGGATTCTGTGGTCATGGAAGGGAAGATCTACATTTGCTGCGGGACTTCTGCTGTAACTTCTCATGTGTACGCTGTTGTTTATGAACCATCAAGTGGCACATGGCAGCATGCAGATGCCGACATGGTTGCCGGCTGGTGGGGTCCAGCAGTTGTCGTAGATGGGACCCTCTATGTGTTGGATCAGAGCTCAGGAACCAGGCTGATGATGTGGCAGAAGGAGTCTAGGGAGTGGATTCCTGTTGGGAGGCTGTCATCCTTGCTCACCAGGCCGCCCTGTCAACTTGTAGCTATTGGGAAGAAATTTTACGTTGTAGGAAAGGGGCTTAGCACAATCATGTTTGATGTTGAGAATGCAGGGAATATGGAAGGGGTGATGGTTAGTTCTTCAATACCTAAATTGAATTCTGATGATGATGTAATCAGCTGTAAATGTTTATCAATTTGATTTGAAATTATTGTTGCCGAAGGAGTCTTGGAAAACTACCATTGTATAAAAATGAAACTATTTATAAGAATTTTTGGTTTACCCATTCTTGATTAAAAAGTATAAGCTAAGATGCTATTTATAACACTTGCACCGCTAGACATCCCCAGGGGTTTGAACTCGACGTGATTGGTTGTGATGTTGTGGTAAGATTTGTGTATTTACTATATATACCGTCTAACGCAGTCGGTAGGGCGCAAGGCTCTTAACCTTGTGGTCCTGGGTTCGAGCCCCATGGTGGGCACTTACAAATGTTTTACTTCTTTGTTCGTGTTCATACAGAGAAGAGAACCTTTAAAAACCAAAAACCAAAAACCAAAATACCTTTAAAAAATATTGGACTTTCAAAGTAAGTATTTTGTTTCTTACACTGACGGAAAGATAATGTTAGTAAAGTGCCTTTCCCAGATTGACACAACAGTTTCATTTCTGTGATTGAATCACTTAACTCAAATTATTCCATTGTTTTATCCATACGAGCAATACAGTAAAAGGCAATCAAAGCGTCTACATTCCCTACATTGAGATAACATGCTCGAATCAGAAAAAACCATGAGGTACACAAGAACGTCATACCAAATACTTCTTGGGTGAAGTTCCCATTAAGTTCTTACAAATAACGGTACAACTCATTTACTATAAAATAAATGGTTCCTTGATTTCAATGAGATCCCTTATCATCATCACTCAAGTACTCGAATGCTAGTACAAATAGCAGTCCTTCGTCTCGTCCATCTTCAACTGAAAGGAAAACATGTCGTCTCAAAGGTGCCTGTGCTAAAGACGAAGGGAAGCATGATTATAACCAGTGAACAAAATCATGCATGCATGTTCCTTTTATATAGCAAAAGAAAGAAAGTTCATATTTCCTTTTTATAAAATATTAATTATGTTCTATAATATCTACACGCATTTTGGGATAAAGAACAACTAACTTGTATCATTGAATTTCAAAAATAGTATGTGAGAGAGATAGTAGTAATTACCATTTATCTAGTATTAGGCATCCTTTGCCTGATGATTTCTGCCTTCACGTACAACCAATCTGTGAAACAAGTCCAGAAATTGAAGTATGTATATCTGTATGACCTGTTGAATAGAAGAGTGCCAAAAACTCCCCAAAATCCAACAGCAAACCCAAGCCCCAAGCTGATATAAAATCCTTGCGATATGAGCCCATCTTTATTGTCTTGATTCACCAACACAGTTTGTCCTGGACCTTTTTCCTCCTCTGCGCATGTCCTTAGGAGTGGCAATCCACAAAGTAGAGGATTTCCACCATAAGAAGATGGACCAAAGCTTTGGAGCTGGGTGCCTATTGGAATTTTTCCAGACAAGTTGTTTTCTGACAAGTCCAAGTAACTAATACGATCTATCCGAGATAGACTGTTTGGAATTCTGCCATTAATCTGGTTTCTTGATAAATCAAGGGAATCTAACTCCTGTAGCATTCCAATCCTTGGAGGTATTTGACCTGTTAATTGGTTTCTTGATAGGTTTAAAGAAACCAAACCAACAAGATTAGTGATTTCACTAGGAATCTCCCCAGTCAACTTATTGCTTGAGAGATCAATACTCTTTACAAGTCCCAGAGTACTTTTGTATTTAGAACGTACCCCTTTCCATGTTAGAGATGCTTCCTCCTCATAATCCAAAGTATAACTTATTCTAGCTGAACCGTATATGAATGTTGGATAATTCGACTTGAATTTCCTTTCTGAGCCAAAACAATCAAATTGTTGAGACATTTGGGTATAGTTCCAGAGATGTTGTTCATCGACAAATCCAAAATTTGAATGCGTGTCAGATGGCATAATTGGGGTGGGATGCTTCTATAGAACTGATTACCTCGAAGGATTAAGATACCCAAATTTGGAAGGCTAGCCCCTAACCATTCAGGTATTGAGCATGATAAGTTATTTTCCCCAAGATCAAAAAGTGTCAACTTTGTACAATTCTTCAATTGTGAAGGCAACTCTCCCACAAATCTGTTGTTACTTAGTCTTAGTGTCTTGATACTAAACAAGTGCCCCATCGTGGTGGGAATTTTTCCAAATAAATAGTTATTGCCCAAATCAAGGAAGACTAATTTTTTAAAATGGATCCAACAATCAGGAAGTTCTCCAGATACATGATTGCTTGAGAGATCAAGAAGGGTTAAATTACTATCCTTGGTTTCACACAAAAAAGAAGCTGCCCCTGAAAAGTTATTATGGGAGAGATCTAGAACTGAAGCTTTTGATAGAATTGAAGGGATTGGACCCTCCAATTGATTCCAACTCAAATTTAGGCCCGCTGTGAACTCCAATCTAATATTTCCAACTGTTCCTCTCATTTGATTGTGAGAGATATCCATAATCTCTAATTTTTGTGACAAATCCCAAAACCAACTTGGAATGGTATCAGAAATTCCAGCATCAGAAATATCAAGCCATATATAATTTTTTTGAGTTTGAAGCCATTTTGGGAAAGACGACGGCCACATCTTACAAGACATCAATTGTATGCGTTGCAATTGGAAGGGAGGAATCCAATCAAAACTGAAGTTTAAAAGTAGTGAGTTAGATGATAAACTCAAATAACTTAATTTGGAGAGTTTTGAAAAATGAGTTTCTGAAATCACTCCTTCCAAAGAATTCCAACCAAAACCAATAGTCTCCAGCTTGGACATCTGTCCAATACTTTTAGGTATTCTTCCACTTAAGTTATTGTCCTGGAGAAGCAAGTGTTTCAATGATAAGAAGTTCGTAAGATCAGGCAATGAACCCGAAATGTTATTGAAAGAGATATCCAAACTCTCCAATGTCTTTTGAGCGCATTTGGACAACGTTTCAACAAAGTCTGAAAGTTGTCCACTAAGACTATTAACCCCAAGGTCCAACTCTCGCAGCCTACATAACTTGGCAAAGGAATTCGGGATCCCTCCTTCAAGTTGGCTATCATAGAGACTAAGATGTGCAAGAGAGCTCATGTTTCCAAAAGATGCAGGAATTGAGGAACCATTGAAATTGTTATACGAGAGATCAAGATAAACAAGGTTGGTATGAGTACCGGACAACCATTGGAAGATTGAAGAGTTGAGATTGTTGAGGCCGAGATCGACATGAACAAGAGAGTTAGAAGAATTCATGAGAGAAACAGAGGATATAATTGGAGGAGGAAGTTTACAGCGCCATAATATCAAGTTTGTTAGTTTAGGAAGCATATTAACTGCTTCCAGCCAACCAACAATGTCACTGAGATTAGTGTAACTTAGGTCCAAGTGTTTCAGACCTGAAAGATTAGGGAGCCAATTGAGATTTTTTGCATGAATAGAGTTCACAGGGGGTGGTCGTATATCAGAAGATGAAGTAGAGCTGAGATTGAGATATTGCAAGTGTGTAAGGTTTCCAAGTTGGTTTGGAATTTGACCTCCAAAATTTGCATAAGAAAGATCGAGGTATATTAAATTGCTCAGAGATCCAATGAAATCTGGAATTTTGCTCCAACCGAAATTATTGAAACTAAGGTTCAAATACTCCAAATGCTGCAAGTGAACGAGTTTAGGACTAATCTTACCTTGCAAAGATTGGTCTCCAAGATCAAGTTTAACAACATGGCCAGTTTGGTTGCTGCTACAGTAGACTCCTTCCCATTGGCAACAATTTTTGTTTTGGGCTTCTCTTCCCCATGAAAGGAGGCGATCGCCGTCGTCACCCACGAGGCCTTGTTTGAGTGCAAGGAGTGCTTGCCTGTCCCTCTCGCTACATCCAATGCAAGGACTGCTCATGTGTAGTAAAACCACCACCAGAATTGCATAGAGGAGTTTGAAGCAGCACCTTGCTTCAACCATGTTAGCTACAGTCATGATCAAGACGAACAAGGGAAACTCTTTAGGAAAAATGTAAAGCACAACCAAAGTAAGCGTACATGCAAAACTGGTGAAGCACATATATATGCTTGTATGATATCTCAAGATTGACGAAACATAAATAATTTCAGAATTTTTAAAAATAATTCAAATAATTAATTAAATAATTAACTCGAAATTAATTTAATTAATTGAGTTTAATTTTAAATTACAGAGCCCCAAGCCCATCTTTTGACTAGTTAAATATATATTATTTATATATATTAATTAACCATTGACCCAACTAATTAGGCATTGACCCAAAGGCCAAACCCAACAAGCCACTCAATTGGGCCACTTACATAGCCCAATCCTAAGTATTTTATTTCCTAGAGAAAGACTTTCAAAGAACTATAGTTTTCCAATGTGGGACAAATTTCAATTCAATCATGTTTGCAATACCTTGCAAAAACCAACAAAGATTGACGAAACATGGTTGACTTGACTCTTTATCCTAAAACAGAATCTTGACAAAACCGCTTTCCCACTTAATGCAATCAATAAAGCCACATTATCCTAAAACAGAATTCTGACAATTTTTTTTTTTTTTTTTTTGGTCTAAACCATGAGGTGGTCCTAGATGGGCCCCAACTATGGGTGGCACCTTTAAGCCTTAACCACAACTTAGACTAATCCCCACTCACACCGGGTCGGCCCGTAAGGGGTAAAGTGTTGGCCAAAGTGGTGACTCCGTACGAGAGCAGGGATCGAACCCCTGACCTCTCTTAAGAAATGAGAGTGCCGAACCACTCACACCAACCACCTTAGTTACAATTTATTTTTTTGAATGATCAATTTGGCTAATATTTTTTTATTGACCAAATTAAAATTTCGTGTAAAATCCAATGACCAAAAAAAATATTTAATCTTTTTTTGTTTTTTGTTTTTTGTTTTAAAATTCTACTCGATTGGGGGCCACGGATGGTATTGTTATCCTCATCCACCTACTAGGCCCAATAAGTAATATATTTATTTTAAGTAATAACTATGTAATTTATAATATAATACAATCAATTACTATTTAATATAATATTTATTTAGTTTTTTCAAATTGAATGGAGATTATTTTGAGTACTTAGGATAAATTTTTAAAAAAAATAAAAAATTGGAGATTCAAGTAGGGTTTGGGAGGCAACTCTCCGACGGAACGAAACCAAACTTTAAGTGGTCACTTAATTTCCATGGCTCTGTTCCATGATTTTTATTATGTCGTAGTGGAAACATTGATGACGACTTTGAAGACCTGGACTCTTTCATTCCACCGAGGTATATTATAATGCAAAAGAAAACAGAAGTGTGTCTATGCCAAACTTCATACCCAACTAGTTTTTTCCAGTCCACCGAGGTATATTATATTGAACTCTCTAAAGTCCCTTTTTACCAAAATAACAATTGTGCCTAAATAGAAAATCACTAAAGCCCTTTTATATTTTAAAATAATTTTACCAAAACCACATTTTTCAAAAGGGAATTATCTTTTTGAAGTGGGATGTGCTGGTATGCGAAAAAGAAGAGCATGTATTAATTTTTGAGACATCCTTTCAACTTGAGATCGGATTCTTTCCAATATTTATAAAGTGTTTGAGATATTCACACAAACAAAAGACCAAAACCAGAGTCATACATTTATATGAAAAAGGACTACAATCTATCATTCATCTGCTACTACTAGAAATTAAGTTGGACACTAATTTCCAAGATGCAAGTGGCCAGGAATTAACTTGAGTTAAGTAATTGAATAAATTTTGGAATTATCCAAATCAGATAATTACATTTTTATTATCTTCTTCTTCTTTTTTTCTTTTTTGTTGGGTATCAATATAAGAAGTTCATTGAGTTGGGGATTAATGGACGAGAAGACTTGTGGAAATCAAATTTTATATAGGAAGAATGAATTTGTGATCAGTGGACAAGATTTTGGGTCATTAAAAATAAGAAAGAAATGAGAAAGTGATAAATATATAGGTGAAGATTCAAGTCAATATCAGGCACAATTGTTACCTATAATACATATTAGTGGATTAATTATGCAATATCAAATCAATTGGCCTTTGTTTACCATTCGTAAATTTGGCAGGAACATAGAAAGCCAGAACATTTTATGGCAAACAGTTGATTTGCAAGTGCAAATATGTGAATAGCTAAGTTGAGGAACCATTAATCACATTTTTTTTTCCAAAAATTTCCATGATGATGGGGAATAGGATTAACATGCAAGAATCATATAGGAAGCCATGCGATGCAATAAATATATAAATAGGGTTTCCGTAGTTGATAGTATATATATCATTTCATTTAAAATATATTGCAGCACAAATGCAAATGAAACAAGAACGTTGGAAGTTCCAATTAAAAAAGAACCACTACTGAACATGGGTCTGGTTCAGTGGTCTCTTTATAGTTATGTTATCACTCCAATAATAGTATCGTCGATACCCAAGGCAAGCATGTTGTTTCAGTGGTGCCTGAACCCAAAACAACCGATACATGAGTTTATATGATGACAACAACTAGCTCAACACTACTTCCATAACCAGTATTTCCAAACTCTAGGATTTGTATGCATTAATTCCCATTGCCTAGGAATGACATTCTCAAAGAGTTCATCGTACGTACAAACAAACGTATTAATAGTAAAATTTACTAAAATCAAATCTTATGTAACAACTACCATAAATAACATGTCCACCTTTTATTCCGAAATTATTGTCCCGAAGTTCAGTAATTGCAACATCAAGACACTTCCAACTTTGGTCTTATTTGCTCTTGCCAAAATAGGTATAGGAAGGAAAAAAGAGCATTGATTTTCACATTGAGCCAGCCAACTGTCTATTAACAGGCAGCAAGCGATTCATGTGAAAGACGAGCATGCAAGAGATGAAACACGGGTTGCATTGAGAGATAAACTAAGAGGAAAGCAAGAGATAAGAAATAAAAAAAAGTTCTTGTTTTTATGTTCATTTAGATCAAGTGTATTTTGTACTGTTATTATGAATTCTGTCTAAATACGTATGTACACAAGAATATGTCAAACCTCGTAAATCTCTTGTGCACTAGTATTTTTACTCCTTGTTTATTTTATTTTGTTCAATTGTGATTTGCGTTGTGGTGTAGTTATTTATGAATCTTGGTTTAACACAGTTAAAAGCATGAATAATGATATATCTTACAATTACAATTGTAAGGAATTGATATAAGTGTGCTCTGGAGGATGAAAAACATGCTGTTGATTGCAAGCTTGATATTGAGGTTTGGCAGGATACTAATTGGTCAACCTCAGCATATGAAAAACATGGATTCACAAGAAGGAAAATTGTTAACAATTCGTAAATGTGACAGATTTGTGCATAAGATCTCAAATTGAGCTGAAATTGAAGATAAACACACATGACCAACGAAAGTGAAGTGCAACAGACTTTTGAAGTAGATATTAAATAGAAAATTAGATTAAAACCCAAAATTGGTAGGGTTTATTAGGAACAACCCATGCATTTCTAATGGGAACTACTTACCAAATAGGTTCGAGTGTCGAGGTAGTCTACCTAACAAAAGGAAATACGATTTGTGAGTATTTTTATCATATGTATTAAATTTTGAATTATATGTAATGAAAGACTAAAGTTCTTTTGCAATGATTATATTTTCATACAAATCGACCATCCAATTCAATCCAATCCAATGCGTTATGGATTGGATTAAATTGAATCATGACATCAGATTATATTGGATTGGATTGGATTAGTAAGAAACCATTGATTTTGACCCGATGCTCAGGCCTAGGACTTTGTGCTAATTTTAGATTTAAGTTTTAAATGTTTTCATTAGTTGGATGTTTGAAAGATTTACAGGCCAACAAAGCTTTGTTCCTCTTCTTCCTGATGGTTTTACTGCCTTGTCACCTTCTTACCTTACAATATTTAGGGAAATATGGAACAATGAAAACCCACATATGAATGACTTAAATAGTAGTAATAGGCTATCTGAAAGAGAAAAAGTAAAAATAAGGAACAGAAACATAAAGAACATGCGCATATGATCTTTCTCTTGATCACCTTTAATGCATGAGGATATCTGAAAGAGGAGCTTTCTGAGAAATTTGCAACAACATATTATGGTATACTTCAAAGCACGCTTTTCTTGAGTAATTACATCATCATATACGAGTTTTGATCGTATGAATCAAATTTGATCAAATTTCAAAACATGTGTCATTCTACATCAATCAACAGGTGATACAGCAGCCATTCAAGGGTTGAAAACTCGATCAACTGGTCCTTTTCTTTTTAAATGAAGGATGTATGATTACGTTTTCAGAGTCTAAATTGTCAATCTTTGAAATACACTCTGTCATCCTCTTCAAAACAATAGGCAAGGCAGCAACATTGCTGGAAAGTTTATCTCTAAACAATCGCAACTTCTCGGAAGTCTGATCTCCATCAGCCAGTAATGCCCCCTTATTAGAAGCAACTTGACCTGCCCCTGCAAAATATAAGTTTGTTAAGTGCTTCAACCACACCAGGAAATTTACCCTAAAAAAGGAAATTCCATACTACCTCTCTTTTCTAACTTTGGGGGATAAGTAGGCACTGAAAACAAAGAGTGTATAGGCATACCCAATCAAGGAAATCATGGAAAAGGTTTTAATGACAGACGAAAGAAAATTCTACGCCAGGTAAATAAAGCACCAATCTATGAGCAAAAAAACCATACAACTGTTTCTTAGAGACGGTTATTTCAAAACTTTAATCAAGCAACACCAATAGAGAAAGGGGGGAACCTAGTTGAAACAAAAGCTATTGCTTTTACTATCATAGTCCTACCATTGTAATTTATGACTCAACATTTTCACCATCACAATCACAAAATAGTTCACCCCTGCGGCCTGTGCCAAACAATAGCCATATATTCAACTACAAAAAAAAGACATCATCTCCACTTGTGTGCTACCATTAATTCAACTAAGACGACCACTTTCACACGGTGACCACCGCCAATCTTGCCTTCAATAACATTCATCCATCAGTATTGCTATGCAACATAGCAACATACCGTTGTTTCACTAATTTCCCCCATTCTTCAAAGAGCATAATACAAGGGAGAGGAATTTTATCTCTCAATTAAGCATTTCCACCGATGAGTCTCCTCTCTTGAGATGGCAAAAGAGGCACAGCATCAAAATCAGCCATGTTTGGTGTGTGAGAGCACTAATGCTAGTATGATCACTACCACAAAAGATGGATGCCTTAAACACTATGTCAACACAAGCTTTCCTATTTATATCGTTATTGCCACAGAAACATAAAAATCCATTCAAATATCTTTGCAGCCACCAAAGCAAAATTAAAATCCCACTTGGGCTCCCAAAAGGGGGTTCCTTGTACCAAGCTTTCATCTTCTGTGCAAACCAAAATTATTTGAAAACAAATGAACCTCAAGTTATAATTCTTGACATTTTCCAAGCTAGGGAGTCTTTCAGTTTCCTAACACACACACTTTACCTTACTTCACTCTTTACACAAAAGACCCAATTTTGATCTGAAATTTCTGAGAAACCCAAATAAATCATGTCTAAAAAGACCCAAATTTTCGTTCTCTATACCAACCTCGTTTTTCCTAGCTACCAACCAGACTTTAAAAGGTTTCAAACAATATCAATCTGATCTGAGAACCACGGCATTCATTATCCAACAACCCTAAAAAGTATACAAAACACAACAAGAAGTTAAAAGAAATGTACCCGAATTCGGAACTGCGGAAGTCCCAGGATCCGACCCATTCAGAAAAACGGGTTTCTGAGCAGCGAGAATTGAGGCGAAGGTGTTCTTGAGCTGATCTGGTAAAGTGGCTCTGTACTCTAAAATCTTCTCTGCCATTTCCTTCACTTCACACTCCAGCACCTCCAGCTCTTCTGGGTCGGGTCCGCTTTCGGAGCCCTGACGCTCGTTCAACGCCATGTCTCAGATCCAGAGGGAGAGAGGGAGAGAGGGTGAGAGTGACGATGGTGTGTGTCAAAATCAGGTTGGGGTTGATTTGGAGGGTAATTGTGCTTTTATTTCGACGTCAGGGATTTTTTAAATTTGAAGTCCGAAGGAGGGTTTTTGAGATTTTTCAAATTCTTTCTTCCTACTTTTCGCTTGTAGGATTATTTTTTATTGAGACATTTTGCTATTGCTTTTATTTATTTATTTCCTAGCATGATGAAGACGGGTATCTTGAGGCTTTGCATTTAGAATTTACACATTTTCTCGCATTTCGCTTGATCTTAGTCGTCATTATAATATAATGACATATAGCATGACACGTCAACAACTATAAATTTAGTTGGAGTCACAGTGGTAAAACGCATGGTATGGGACATGCAGGCTTGTTGCCTTAGGATATGAATTAGTGGGATTAGAAGGGAGTGAGTTCATGGTATCACCGCATATGCAAATTTATTTATCTTGTATGATTGCATAATTTGTATCTCTTGTGTTGTTTGATGTATGACACTTTGATTAACTGTGATAGCTGACTTTGAGGGGTTTGACGGTACTCTACTGGGCATTAGAATGCTCATACCCTAATAGATTGTGCAGGATTCAAAGGATTAAAGAAGAAGTTTGAGAAAGCGGGTTCAACTAAGCTGCTGAGTTTTTATTGTTGATTTGTGTAATTAATATTTGTAAGTAGTCAACCGTTTGTTAAAGATCTTAGTGTGTAGTTAACTACAAGCTACCGCTACTCTGATTTTGTGTTAAGTAAATTTGTATTATTTGTGGCTCAATTTCTCATCATATCATGGTTGTAGAATTTTATTCTTATGACTATGGTATGACTCACACCATGATTCGGAAATATTCCTTGTTTTCGAATCAAGTCGTGACACTTTTGCAAGGGCTGCCACTATTCATGTGAATAGTAACATCCCTTGCTTTGCCCATGCCCTTTACCATGGTAAATGGGTGGAAGTGCTCTAAGAGAAAGAACTCAAGCAACAAAGTGCCACAAACAAATATAACAATATGAAAGATTGAAAAACAGTAATAGTCGAAACACCATAAAGCAACAGAACTGACGTCTCAGAAGCAGAGCACTTGGGACCTCTAGCCTTTTGAAAGCCTATATACTTGGAGAGTAGGGGAGTCCATCGTTACCCAAGACAAAAATAAAGGAGGTTGGGGGTGGTGGTGCGGGTGCAACAACACCGATGTTGGGAGGGGGTGGGTTTGGTTTCTTGTTTTGTTTTTTTTTTTTTCTTAATTTTATTGGAAGGGCAAAATTGGACTATTAGACTCTTAACATTAAATTGAACTTATGGTAGCTGACATGTCATGTTGTAGATCGTTGGATTATTATAACAGCTGAGATGAAGCCAAATGCGGAAAAATATGTGGATTTTAAATGCAGAGACTCAAGATCCAATGACGACTATGCATTGCATTCCTTTCCACTCTTTTTATTTTTTAATATTTAAATTTCATTATCTTGTTTTGTTTTAAGTTGCATTAAATCAGGATAAATGCTTTGAAATATCACTGTTGTAGAAAATTGACAAAATATTGAAATTTTATTTGTGTCACACCTTTGTATTCGTCGTCCTTGAAAATGTATTATACGCTAATATTGTTTGCAACGTTAGTATACAGTGAGACGGCGTCGTTCCTCCTCTGGGAAACAGAAAACCCCGCCAACTCTGAATGTCCTCGCTCGCTCATCCGTTTGCCCTCCGAGGGAGAAACCTTACTAAAATCGAACCCGAGAAAACTCAGCATGGTTATCCCCTTCCATTTTCGTAGGAAACAAACAAGAAGTCAACCAAATCCTAACTTTAACTCAGCGAAGAGTACGAGGCGGCTCTCCTGCCTTTTTCGTTATAAAACCCCAGAAACAGACATTTAAGAGACCTTGTCGACTCCGACACAACATTAGAAATGCTCCTCAGACATGCAACTCCAAGCATTATCTCTAATTAATCACTCTAAGCATTCCCTTAAACATATTCAAAATCACACTTCTCTACTTAAAAGTGTTTTCCTGATTTCATCTCATGGAAGATTGCAGACCTCTTTCATCATCTCAACTGTCATCCAAGGTGATCAATTCTCATCTTTTCAAACCAGTCTGCATTTTTTTTTTTGAGTGTGAACATTGGAAAGCAGAGCAAATAGAGGGTTGGATTGAAATTTCAATATAATTTCACAGCCTGAAGTTACAACAAATTGTTAGCTTATAGGTATAGATGTTAAGCAAAGATGTGATTGAAGTGTTATGCAGCATGAGTTTTCATTTATCACAAAGTTATACGCAAAAAGTTTGAATTTTTTTTTACTTATCATCATGTAGAAGTGTCAAAAAGTTGGCCTGGACAGCCCGTATCGGCTGCTGTATTGTTCAAGCAAGGGTGACAAAGCAGGGGTGATGCATGAGTTAGAGAAAGGTGTGAAGCCCAATCTGGCTGACTATGATAAGAGGACAGCTCTTCATTTGGCATCCTGTGAAGGCTGCACTGAGATTGTTGATCTACTTCTTCATAAAGGTGCTGATGTGAACTCCACGGATCGCTGGGGCCGCACTGTAAGTTCATCCAAAAATTTCCAATTATATACCAATAATATGCTTTCTCCAATTATATGTAAAGGATTAAGCCATTTGTTGTTAATATGAGTGATCTTGCAGCCACTGTCAGATGCTCGTAGCTTCAGTCATGAGGCGATTTGCAAGATATTGGAGGCTAGAGGTGGAATAGATCCGGTATTTCACTTTCCAAATGCATTCTCACATGTTACAGAGATCAACAGATTATATTTGCTTTATAGTCTGCAGTCTGCATTTCTTCTCAATCGATTCATTTACATGTCCTTACATATTGTTCGAAATTCGAATGTACTTACTGGCAAATGTAATATTTTTATATGTTAAAGGTAGGGCTTGACTCCCAACTTCCGTGCTATGAAATTGAACACACTGAGGTGAACATGGATGAAGCGACGCTTATTGGAGAGGTAGATTTTGTTAGTTCAATTTCTTCTAGAACATAATTGCAACAAAGGCACCTCAGCGCATTTTGATGTTCTAACTTTGTTCAGTAGGCTTTGTGTGAAATATCTAACCTCTGCACCTGCACTTTTTTGGTTTTCTGTCCCGTTCGTGATACTTCATATGTACTTAAAATTTCCTAGCAATGCAGGGATCATATGGTGAAATTTATTTAGTGAAGTGGCGTGGTACAGAAGTTGCTGCTAAAACAATCCGATCCTCCATTGCTTCCAATCCCACAGTGAAGTGAGTTTCTCTATCTGCATATCTTTGATCTAATGGTTTCTAGTCATCTTATAAGTGGCAGCATAATAAATAGATCACGGCAGTTAAAAGAGAAAGTAATCACTGATAAGAAATAACAAGTATAAACTTGATGTAAACTATCATACCAACGAAAACCTCCTATGATCTTTCTCACCTTGTGTGTTGGTCACATCATGTGCATTTTAAACAGTGTGAATGTCTGCATATAGTTTTGAATTTGATAAAGATTTGGTTAGTAGAGATTTTTAGTCTGCATATATTAAGCACAGAACCATGCTATATGGTTTGCTAAAGTCGTAAATTGATGCCAGTATCTTCATTTTCCGGATTCAACCAAGTTGAACTAACTTTGCTAATTGCAGGACTATCTTTCTGAAGGAACTTGCTTTGTGGCAAAAGTTGCGCCACCCTAACATTGTGCAATTTCTTGGTGTTCTGAGGCACACTGACCGCTTGATCTTCCTTACCGAGTATCTTTGCAATGTAAGTTATCTTAATACTTAATTTCCTTTTCTTCCTAAATTCATGTTCATGTTTAAACTCTCCCAATTTTAATGCACCAGGGAAGTTTGCATGATATATTAAAGAGGAAAGGAAGACTTGATTTACAAACCGTAGTTTCTTATGCTTTAGATATCGCCAGGTACTCATATATCCTACTGATATGAAATTAAAGTTATAAATTGATAATGACCTCCCAAGGGACTATGAAAAATGTATCTTTTCATTCTCGTCACGTATCTCATTTGTATATGTTACTATTTTTTCTCCATTTTTTTACACTTTTCATGTGAACTTCTTGGTGAGGATTATGTTCAAAAATGTTGCAGAGGTATGAATTATCTCCATCAGCATAAACCACGCCCTATAATCCACAGAGATTTGACACCAAGGTACAGCAAGGAAACAGTATTAAAATGCATTTTGAGAGTGAATTATACAGATTGTTCCCTCCCTGGCAACCAATGCTTCTTCTTTGTTCTATAGAAATGTGTTACAGGATGAAGCTGGGAGACTCAAGGTCACAGATTTTGGCTTAAGCAAAATTGCACAGCAAAATGATGTATCTGGTTACAAAATGACTGGACGAACAGGTTCATGTAAGAGATGCCTTTTCACTAAAAACCAAGTATATATCCCTAGCAATTTGGTGCTAGCTCTAATGCTCTTGTCATCTTTGCTAGATCGTTATATGGCGCCTGAGGTTTATCGTAGAGAATCATACGGGACGAGTATTGATATCTTCTCATTCGCTCTGATAGTACATGAGGTGCATTTGCTTTAAACTTTAGAAATCTTATATTCCAGTAGTCATTTTTGAAGATTATTTCTTATGGCATATCCAATTTGAGCCTCTCCCCTATGTCATTTATAGTCACAGATTTTACTTACAGATGTTTCTAGGAGGACCACCTAATCTGGCAGAGGACCCGGAGAAAATTGCAGACAAGCGAGCATATGAAGATTCTCGACCACCTCTCTTCTCTTATTTGTACCCAGAACCAATCAGGACGTGAGTGTTCTTCGACTACTTTAAATGTTATCCCATATCAGGTTGTTAACAAGCACAAAAATAAACCTTACAGCTACATACAGTACAAGCATTACTCAGAAGAGCCTTTAGGAACATGTACTAAAATTTTTAGCAACCCCAAACAGGTGGAACTGTCATGCTTCATTTTGCTGCCAATTAGAATCCATTGTTCTTGAATTTGGTTTAAAAGTGAGACAATAGCCTGCAACCGAACTCAAAGTTAATAGAATCAGTAATCTTGAATTGCGCAAGACACATTACTCTCTTTCTTAAACAGACATTTGTTTTGCATATGATTATGAAGTAAGTGTTCTCTGCTTTGAATAATTTAGGCTCCTTAAAGAATGCTGGCACCAGAATCCAGATTGCCGGCCGACATTCGAAGAGATCATTTCGCAGTTGGAGATAATTCAAGAGAACTTTCAGAACAAGAAAAGAATGGGAACCTGTATTGGTGCTTGTGCCATCTTATAAGATGGGATTATGACAGACATATGTTTAGTTCTTTTTCTTCTTCTTTGGGTTTATGTATATAGGCATGTGTGTTACTTTCTGTATAACTTCTTTACAAGAGTGACAACTTATCATATTAAAGTTTTAATTAATTTTGCTTGGCACCCAGCTTAGTATGGTAATTATGCCTTCTCTCTTCCCTACCTTTCCAAATTCTTATAAAGAGTACCAGCTAGACATCCAAAGTTTTCACTGGCTCTTCATCAAAATGTCAAATTTTCAACCAACAAATATTTAAATTAAAGTTCAATAAGAAAGGGGAGGGTGCAATAAACAACTATTAAAACAGAAATGATTGAGTGCAAGCTTTTTAACGTCATTTTGTAGTCTTTATAAATTATATTTGAAGAAGAATAAACAAATCGTCTGGGTGGTGTAGTCGGTTATCACGCTAGTCTCACACACTAGAGGTCCCCGGTTCGAACCCGGGCTCAGACATCTAAACATTTTTGTTTTTTATTTTTGTTTTGGCCGGGCAAGATGCAGAATATACGCATGGAGTCTTCCCAATTGTTCAATTTTTACTGTTTTTCATCATGAGATGTTTTGGTTCATGTTAATCATATTGTGATGGTCTAAAAGCCCCAAAAAAATCCCCTTAATTCCTCTCCTTTGTAATTTGTTGTGGGATTTGGAGATAAACGCTTCAAAAATTATGTATACATCAACACAATTAAAGTTGCAGATTGCAAAGCCTGCTAGATTGTAATTTTGCACTCAAAGCCAACTATCTATTTAAAAACAAAACTCAGAAGAGCCAAAAGTATGACACGGTGACATATACATCGATGAAACATAATCCTCTACACTTTTATATTTACAAATCTCAACCCTGGGGCTATTGTAATGCATCATTTAGATTTCAGAAAGTGCAAGAAACTTATAGGTCTGCAGACTCGTGGGTTTACGTATAGGCGGCTGTATAAGAGTGTGGAGATGATCCTGACTGAGTATCTCATCCAACTAAGACTTAGGCTGACCATTTTGAAACTGCTGCTCAGGCTGGATCTTTCCTTTTGCAGCAAGCCGAGCTTGAATTAGTTTTTCTCTAGCAAGAGCCTCTCTTACATTGGTTTGAACTGAATTACAAAGGTCATCAAGGGCAAGCATTGGAAATGGCTCCTCAATAAGAACACCCACCTGCAGATATTAATTACCCTATAAGAGCATGCATCATCTACCAATAAGAGATCAAGGAGAGGTAACTCATATAACAGAGTAGCAGATAAGGTTCTCTGAAATCTTCTGCCACCGGCTTTCAGTAATTCAGTTCATTTCGGAGAATAATGAGTATGGGACTAAATTTTACTTTCAGAATTCCCACAATCTGCTTCGAACAATTTTTGATGGTCTATATATGTTTTAGAGTAGTAAAAGTAGGCGTTCTAGAATGAAACATACATGAATTTAAGATTGGTTTGAGAATGACAATTAAAGGCGATGGCACACACCATTTCTCCCATTCAGCTTATACCAAGAATGACAATTAAAAGGCAATTTACTTTGCCTGTGCCTGATTATCTCAGTCGTATTAAAGAGAATTGTAGCATACTGCAAGTAATAAATATAACAAACACAGCATTGAGAAAAGGAAAAAACATATACGTTAGAAAGCAGGCAGAGAAAGGAACATACTTCTTCAATGCAGAACAGAGAAGCAGCACTAATAAAAGTAGCAGGAACCACAATCCAGTGGCAGTCATCCCAAAGTATGATAGGGAGAGTGAGATGCCAGAGGACTAGAAACCTTGAAGTCAAGCGGGTATATGAGAGGGGGATGGGAGTACCAATTAGTTGTTCACATACGCCAATCCCTTCATGGAAACAAGAGATCTTTGATTGCTGTATAATGATTAAGTCATGTAAGATACTGATTGAGTTTCTTCATCCATAAAGCTCATATTTAGTTTCCCAAAACTAAGTACAACAAAATGCTGCAGATTTTTGAAGAAAGAAAATAATACTGATTCACAACTGCCAACTGGTTACTGTAAATTTATTCAAGAAATTATGTCACTAGTAATTTTGATTGAACTTATGCACCCGAAGTAAATTACAACAAAAATAGTCATTTGAAACTGTGATATTAATCTAGGAAGGGATTACCAACATAATTCTCCTTGAGTCTTCCAAATTTAGCAATCGAAGGCTCTGGGAGATGAACTCAATAATGCAGCTGGGTCGATGTTTTGAATTCAAAACAACTAGCAGATCATCTAATTCAAGCAAATTTTGGAGGTCCTGTCTGATATCTGAGCCATAAACGACATGACACTGCATTTAAAAGTTAACATCTATCAATGCTACCAATATCAATGTGATCAAATAATAGTTCCACAAATGAAAAAGACACAGAATCAAGTTTTCTTCAGCACAGAAAAATCAATGAAACTAAAGGTAGGCTCTAGCTCATGTTAAAAAATTATCTGAGCATCTCTCTATTGATTACACATTTACATTGGGCTTTCAAATACTGCAAAGGAGTCCAAAATTATAAAACATTACTAAAATGCCCTACCAGTCTAATTGGAACCACCAACACTCTCGATATTATATTAGTGCACAATGAAAACCTTCTGGATGTTACATTGATTTTGTTAAATTCGAGTCCTCCAAAACACAAAGCATGAAATTACTATCCTCAGAAATTTGTTTTCAATCAGCAATTCTGATGAACTTGCACCTTTTTTTTTTCTTCTCAATACTGACATAAGTAAATACAAGAAGGCATGCTAAAATTTGAACAATTAACATCGAAAAACTGAAATTCACAAACCTTCAGCGCAACAGGAAAGGCCACAATATACTGCAGAAGCGCCTTCTTCAGCTGTGCATCACTTGAATTTTCAACTCCGGAAATGATATGCCTTGCAAAATCATTAGCCCCTGCAATCACCGTAGTCCAAGCCTTCCTCCCTTCTTCGAACCTTGAATAAGAAGCCTCTGTCCTGAACACCAACAACAGCGCCAATGCCGGTGCTGTCAGCTGGTACGGCAAAGATGAGGACCTCAACACCGGAAAAAACCCCGGAAGCCAATTCAATGAAACCGCTGAATTGTAGCTCGCAATCACCACTGCCACTAAAGTAAAAGCAATGACTGGTGGTATCAAAGACAAGATTACCCTTGACGAAAGGCTTGTAAGAAAGTGCCGGAGATGGCGGTAAGAGCTTCTGTGATGAACCCATTTCTCATGGTCGTAAAGGGTTCTGTTTTGTCTGAAGCCACGCTCTTTTATGCTGTCTGCCCAGTCGGGTATGATCTGGAATATTGAGATTACGGATTGTATTGGAGAGGAAGATGAAGATGATGATGATGGTGGGTTTGGGGTTGGGGAGGGTGAGCAGCAGAGGACTTTGAACTTGAGGGTTTTAGGTTTGGAGGGAAGGGTTGGAAAAGTGTTTGGGGTAGAGTATTTGGATGAGAGAGAGATGTTGGTGGTGGGTTTGATGGGGTTTATGGGTTGTATCAGCATTTGTAGGAGTTAGGGTTTGGAGGAGGGAGAGGGAAGAAGAAAAGGGCGTGTTAGGGTTTCACAGAGTGAGTGTGTGAAGAGTGTTAGCTGAGCTGAGAGGGAGAAAGTAGATGAGTTAGTTAAACAACGGTTATATGTGAAGGAGGTTTTTACACATGTTCAAATTTTAGTTGGACAAAAAATCTGATAGTAACAAAAGTGAGTATGCTAGTGGGACCCAATATCAGTGACAGGGTCATCTGCACCGTTCATTTGAATACCCGCCAAAAACAACCTCCACACCATCCAACACATTGCCACAGCATTACCTATCACTTATATAAAAACTATATTTATTAATCCTTTTTATCTCAGTTCTTGTTTTCTTTTTGTCAGCTTCTTAAATTTCAAAGCACTGTGCATATTGTCAAGATGAGGGGCATTTGAGCTTCAGGTGACCCAAGAATCATATCCATACTGAGTTAGGGTTTATCTCAGCAGCAAGGAGAAGATCATACATGAGACAAAACATGAAATATCTTCTGCAAAAGGAACACAGGGTCCAAATATATCACCGCATACAACTCACAAGAACAGTAGAATCATTCTCAAAACAATTATCTTTCTATACATTGTTAACTGCCTATTAAACTAAGGATGTTCCTTAGCACTGTTAGGGGCCAGCTTTTCAATTTCTTTTTCAGGTTGCCTCTTTGCTCCAAAGATGAAGTCTTTCACAGAACTTTCAGCAGACTGTATCGCCCTCTTAACCTGCCATCACAACTCTGTGCAATTAGTATTTGAAAAAGTTACCGTACACCAAGTATTAACAAAACCGATATTTACCAAAAGAACCTATGACAATCGCCAATTGGGAACCTACTAACAAATTGAAAGTTTTCTAAGACAGTAAAAAAGAACATGAACAGAGGAAAGAATCTCAGCTTTTCATAACCATTGATTCAATTAAATTACAAAAGCCATCCTGCCTTATATGGAAAGAAAAAACATGCTTTACATTAAACAATCTAGTCTTTATCTACCTAATACCTCATCACTAATCTCAGCCATAATCTGTTGTAAGTGGAGCCTCATCACACTACACTTTCAAAGGCTGATATGCTATCCTTACAGAAACAACAAACTTCCATTATGTGTGCCAGATGATATATAACTTGTATCAATATCAATACAAAACAATTTTTTACAGCCCTGAAAGCCATAGTCCCGGGATGATTATGGTTAAACCGTCTTTGTCAAAATAACACATTCATGCTTTCGTTTGTTCTCTCTTAGTCTCTAATGATATCCTAGAAAAGTTGGCCTTTCTTTGACTGAATCACATGACATCCTCTAATATTCTCACTAAGAGGTGCCTCTTTTAATGACTGCACCTATTTGTAACTCCGCAAATTTTTCACTATACCATTTGAACATCGTATAGTTCTAATTTCATGAACAAGTCATTCTTTAGTACCCTACTCAATGTTCCGAAAACAAGGCCAGCCTAAGAGCACTCCCACATCATATTTTTCTACCTCTTCGTCATGAACAGTCAAATCTAGATGATAGAAAAGTTTCTTTGGTTATTTCTGGTCATGAACAACCAGATGTAGATAATCAAATACCAAGACACATATGAAACCCAATCTTTAGTCTTTCTTTCATAGAACCTAACCATGTTAAGCATATTGCAATATAAATAAAACGTTTTTGCTACAGGGTAGTGACTAAACAAGCAGCACATTAAACAGCAACAAAAGCAAAATCGATGCAAAGCAAAAACAAGATGCCCAACTAGCCCAATTACAAAACCCAAGTTTAGTCCACAACTAGCAACTACAGATTAACCCCCAAAATCGAAAGACCCCAAACATTGTGAACTAAAAGGGCATATCATGCATCTCAGAATTTAATTAGCTGCAAAACAAACAAAGAGAAAATTGTAACCCCAAGACTAGTTTTTCATTTTCCCCCTACCATTTCTCAACAAGATTCAATAGTAATTTTGGGAAAAAGAAATCACGGGAAGGAAAAAGCACATACAGGGTCGAGAGCATTGGGCTCAGAGCCATAATCAGCAGTCAAGAGGAAATAGGCAGCAGTAACGGTGGCCACCATAGTTGTCCTCCTCACCAGCTTATCAGTTTGTGAGTTCATCGTGGTAGTTTTGCTTTCAATTGGATTCTCTTAAAAAAAAAAGGGTTTAAAGTTACAGACTTTGAGACTTGGTTCTAGAGAAAGGGTTTTCAATTTTGGGGAGGGAGAAAAGAAAGTAGAAGGCGGCCTTGGAAGAAAATGGGTTTTATAAAATATCAGAAACTACCCTTTGGTTTGCAGTTTATTACACATTGTCCCAAGAGACTGCTCTGCAGTTATTACTTCTTGGCCATCTGGGTCTCTTATGTTTAACCAGTTAAGCTTATACTGACAGCCAAACACACCGCAAATATTTCTCTTCCTGCAAATCCAGAAGCCTCAAGTTCCTCTCTTTTTTCCTTTATTTGGTCACAGAAAGCCAATAGTTCCTCTCAGCTCTTCATCAATGGAAGATCCCAACCCAGCCCAGCCCACAGTCACGCAAATCGCGAACCCCCCAAACTCCGAAGAAGCTCTCCCTCCACAGCCTCCCCCGTCTTCTCTTCCTCCCAAGACCAAGAAGAGACCCCTTGACAATGATGCCCATATCTCCAACTCCAGCTACTTCAAGGTTCGCGCCGTCCTCAAGGAGATTCGTCCTCATTTTCTTGAGGTACATTTCAGACCCATTTGTCAAAGTTTGTATCTTGGTCTGAATTTGTTGTAAATTTGGACAATTTATGTGATCTGGGTTTTCTTTTTATTGAATTTGCTTTTTAACTTGGTTACATTTTGATTTGAGGTACATTATTCGGGCTTGTTTGGGTTCACAATTTGCTTTCTTGAGCATTTCTAATGATTTCTTTCCTTTTATTGTTCCGTCTCTTTCCTCTTTCTTTTAAAAATTTACAAATGTATAATCTTTAATAATTTTGTGGGTGAAATCAAATGTATAATCTTTGTCATTCTGCGTTGTACTTTGGTTTTTTGGGGTGCCCTTGGCAGCTTTCATAGGAAAGTTGGTCTAAATAGTGATTTTGATGGAAATGACTGTACTTGGTAAACATGTACCATTGATTGCTGCTTTTGATTTTGTTTTTATTTTAGAGGGTCTGTCGCTATTTTAATTTTTTTGTTGCACAGGACATTTAATATAAAGTGAAGGATGAAGACAAGAAATTTAAGGTTCAAGTGAATTGAGGTGTTGTTAGTTTGCGTTAAGTGAAACTCTCAAAAGTAGGGTCTATTTGCTACCATTTCTGTTTGTGTTTGATTGTTTTAGGCTCAGATGAAGTATAATGCGTCATGCATGCTATGTAGTCTATATGACATGGGTAGAATTAGGAGATCATGGCTGCTGTAAAGTACATAAGGTTCTGTAGAGACTGCTGGTGATAGGCCATTGGGTGTTAGCTTGGTTCTTAAATTGTTGGTCTATCAAAGTTGTGGATGTATTCACTCTCAATTAATTGCTCTACATCCTAATGTTTTGAACTGCTTCTTTTGCTTGCTACATTATGTGAAGTAAGGAGGGCTAACTTTTTGTCTCCTGTTATCTTGAAGGTTCTCCGGACCCCTGACTTTCGATTATGCAAGGCGGCCAATGACATCCAAGAACGTAAGCTCGTGAAGATTTTGTTTTATTTGTCATTTGAACACAGTGACACATAGGTATCCCTTGATTCGTATGAGAAAGCTGACCTGATTTCTTGTGTCCAACTTCCATTCACGCCCTAACTTGATTTATTAATTCTTCGTGTTGATGAAAATGTAGAGTTTTATCCTTGAAACTTAGTTTGCCGTATTTTCCTTGTTGGCCACCAAATTCTAGGATAATCGTTAGCGTAATATTCAGATGGACTTTGGCCTCCTTTGTGAGGAGACATCTGTCTTGCTCGTCTCTTAAATTCACACATGGTTTTATCCTGAGGTTTGAATTTCTTGAGCTCCATGTATGCTTGTGCTCCATTTTTGTAGTTTTTGTTTTCTTAATCCCTTTGGGAACAATTTAGAATCCAAGGTTTTCAATGATGGAGCCAATTGCATGAGAGACACTGCTTTTTACTTGTCATATGACGGGCAAGTAGAAAGTAACTTTTTATGTATTGATTATGAGATGTATTTACAACCCTGTATGTTGCAAATTGCAGAAGTGAAGCTTCTGATGGAACTATACAAACAGATGACAGCAGAAGCAGTTTCCACAGCAAGATGTAAGAATGTGCCGGAAGGCCAGCCTTTATCAGGTGAAAAGTCCCAAGATACTAGAGCTTCTGGAAAACCATCAGAAAATAAATTTCCGTCAGGTGTATCCAGCGAGAAGGCTGAAGATGGTCAAATTCAAGGGACATATGTTGTTGGAGGTTCAGCTTTTGGCTGGAATTTCATCACCTTTTTAGGCAGCGAACCAGTCTACTGTGGGATAACAAAGGAGTCATTTCGAGCTAATGGGAGCAAAGCAACAGTTTCATAATCCTACTGTTCTATGGTCTGGTTGAAGTACATTAGGAAGGGATATAAAATGGTCTCTCTGATTCTTTCTGTCTCAATGTTGTTTGAATGGTAGGGCTAGCAGAGATTCTTGAAGCCTGCCCCATGATATTAGTATAAAAGGGATTCATTGATGATTTGGTAAATGGCAATGGGTGTAATGTTTTCATTTGAATGAGTTGTACACCATGATTCTTCAAAAGGGATTCATTGATGCAGTACTACAATTTTCTTAACGCCAGGCTAATCATCTGGTAGCACATCAACTAAAAACGGTTGGGGGTGTCCAGCACATGCAGGCCTAGGTGCAAACCCAGACCAAGGTATGCCTTCTGCTGCAATATTTCTTTCCATTGTAGCCCAATTGCATAAAGTCTTTAACAATCAACAATGAACCCGAGAAAAATGATATCTCTCCCTCCTTTAGAGGCAATTCAGACGGACCCAGCTCACGCCCAGTATGGGCCATGGCCCACACTCAACTTTTATTACCCACACACAATTATCCATTTATTAAAAATGAATTAAAGAAACATCCTAGAAAGCCACAACTCATCACGTTAAGAATTGCCTGCAGCCTTTCTTCTTGTATCCCGAGCCTCTGCATTTAGTATCGGTGCATTTACACGCATTTAAGATAATGTTAACCATTAGATTAATCTAATGAACTTTAATAAGTCCACATCATCATAATTGTATTAAACAAAAAATAACCATTTGCACCTTATTATATTTATCTAATAACTCTTTAAAAAAAATATAAAATAAAATAAAAAAAGTATCCCGGCAAGCAGCAACCCTACCCCATTGCATTGGTATAAAAACGAACTTCGCTGATGATTTGATCAATTGCAATGGATGTAGTGTTTTCATTAGAATGAGTTACACACCATAAGGTGGTTGTAATATTCTTATCAATTTAGTATATATATATATATATATATATATATATATATATATATATTTCCATGAATTTCCTTGCAAGACAGTTAACTTATTGCTCATAATCTTTGTGCATTGTTGTTTGCTGTTTTGCTGTTGAGATTAAGAATGATTAGAGGAGAGAGTGATCAGACTCACTCAACCAAAACCTGACAAAAGGCTGCCAAAGAGGCAAGGGATCAAAAGCCCAGCATAAAACTGGGGGAAAACTCTACACAACATGACGGGGGTAGAGAGGCTCTGTTTATTAGCTGAAAGGAGATGATTCCAGGGGCAACCCCTGGAACCAAAAGAGTTTGCAGTAGCTTTAGGAAGGTTTTGGGTGGAAGGAGAAAAAGAGAAGGTTTCAGGAAGAAAGAAGAAAGGAGAGGCAAATATCCCGATCTTAGGCCCATGATTCTAGGCACCTTTTCAAGATAAATTGGGCTTTTCTCATAGAAGTGAGAAGAATTTCATCTTTTGTACTTTTTTGGGTACAGACAAGAGCATCATCTTTTGATAGTTGCACATTCATCCCAAATTCAGTCTTCCAATACCAAATTTCCACAAGTCTTTTCATTCATTTATTTCCACAAGTCTTCTCTCATCCATTTTTTTCGTAGTCTTCTCACCCATTTATTTCCATAGCAACGTCTATAGTGCACCAGGTCCACCTTAGAATTTTCGTTATTTCCATGAGTCTTCTCTCATCCATTTATTTCCACAAGTCTTGTCATCCATTAATTTTCCTAAATTCAATGAAATCCCTATTCAGAGCAGTTGTGGAAACAAGGAAAATCCGATGTTCTTATTTGGACACTCTTTAGCTTCATTTTTGTGCAACTATCTCCTTGTAGTATGTCCTTTGGAGTTTTAAGCACGGGAATGGCTCTTTGTGGGTTGAAGACTTGCACCGTATAAAAGATTAGAACGAAAATCGTAAACACAACAAAAGGCAACAACATTTAGAACCAACAATAAGAAGCCAAGAATAGCTAGCTAGGAATTCTTGCTTTTACCCAACTTTATGAAAAGACTATAAGTACGTCAATCAATTTTATGCGTTCCAAATTAATAATTCCAAGATGCATTCAATCACTAGCACAAGTGCAGATCATTGCTGTGGTCCTGTTTGGTGAATATGTGGCTCTGTTTTGGTCACCTGTTGCTAGATTCTCCTTGTGACTTGTGAATCTACTTTTCTTTGCAGCGTGTTTTAGACGAACCCAGCTTCGAGTGAAACAATTACTTGTCTACTTCAGTCAAGGAGAAATTTGAAGCAGAAGACAATAATGGAAACAGCACGGTCACATGAAATAAGCAAATGACGCTTCACATATGCATGTATGGCGTCCAAATTGGCAGCTCAGAAATATCAAGTTACGTAGACTAAGTAGATAGGGAGGGAGGACCAAATTTGGTAACCACTCCTCGTTTATTTTCATGCACTGAAAAGTCTCCACTTACTAAAAAAGTTGTACGTAAAGTAATTGAATAGGTATACATGTATATGTAATTGGATGTTTTTATTTTTGCAGACTCTTCGCAATCGGTGTGGGATCAGGTTCCAAAAGAATAAGCAAAAACAAGAAAAAGAGCAGAAGGCTGCGGAAGCAGCTTTCAAACAGCTTCATGCGGCCTCCAGGCTTTAGTAATTTGGATTAGAATGGATTTTTTTCCAAGCCCTGAAATGTTTAACCCTTAATAAAAATTTATTTCATTTATAATAAGCAAGTAATGAGTGTGAGAAAAGTATAAATAAATTACTAGGAAACTATTATTGACTCAAAAAAAAAAAAAATTAAAACATTCACACGGCAAGTTTTTTTGAAGTGACAATAATCATGTTTTATACCTTGTAGTTTAAAGAATAGAATTTTTTTTAAAAGCAATCATTATATTGATTTAAATTCACCTTACCAACTAGAAATTAATCTAATAATATTTCTTCTTAGTGCCAGTTTGGCATTGTGATAAGTGATTTTAAAAAAAATTTGGGAAGCCCAGACCGTTTGGTAAACTATGAGAAAATCACTTATTGTTAAAAATTGTTGTGAGAGAAAGCAATAAGGGAAAGCAGCTAATGAGGTGCTTTCATTTTCTGATTATACAAGATTCAGTTTCGAAGAGGCTCTGGGTTTAATGATTATGTGGGAATCATTTTTTGATTATATGGGAATCAGTACGCACAACACTTTTAACAAAAAGTTTACCGAACGCCAAACTGCTTTCTCTCACAGCAAATCTGACAGCGATTATTTTCACAGCACAGCAATGCCATACTAGCCCTTAATTGAATCCCTCTTCTCAACAATAACTTTTTGTCCAAAATCAAAATTTATTTTCTCCATTCAAATGCAACAAGTTTTTGTATACATTTTACAACTATTATAAATCTATCAATAACTCAGATATGGGTTTAGTCAAGTTAGCTAGAGTGAATGTGCCGATGCACCACATAATTTTCGCAAAAGAAAATATCTATCAATAACAAAATATTTTTCTTTGTTTTTTGTCAAAACCCTTTCTTGCTTTGAGGCCCAAAATAAATATAAAAAAACTCACAATTTTTTTATTTAAATGGTTGCAAATTATTGCAATTTTTATGACGTTGAAGTTTTGTTTTGACACACTGCTGTCAAGTTCAGAAAGGAAGGGTCCAAATCAAAACAAAGCCCATGTTCTGAAAATATTGGGCCAATCAATGTATAAATGGACTCTCACCCAACCACTTAACTGGCATTGAATTTTAAGGCTCAAAGCCTAATCAGCCAATACTAAATTGGCAGGTTTGTATGAAAAGACTATAAGTACGTCAATCAATTTTATGCGTTCCAAATTAATAATTCCAAGATGCATTCAATCACTAGCACAAGTGCAGATCATTGCTGTGGTCCTGTTTGGTGAATATGTGGCTCTGTTTTGGTCACCTGTTGCTAGATTCTCCTTGTGACTTGTGAATCTACTTTTCTTTGCAGCGTGTTTTAGACGAACCCAGTTTCGTGTTGTCTACTTCAGACAAGTCTTCTCACCCATTTATTTTCATGGCAACTTCTATAGCGCACCAGGTCCACTTTAGAATTTTCGTTATTTCCATAAGTCTTCTCTTATCCATCTATTTCCACAAATCTTGTCATCCATTAATTTCCCTAAATTCAATGAAATTCCTATTCAGACCACTTGTGGAAACAAGGAAAATCCGATGTTCTTATTTGGACACTCTCTAGATTCATTTTTGTGCAAATATCTCCCTGCAGTATGTCCTTTGGAGTTTTAAGCACGAGCATGGCTCTTTGTGGGTTGAAGACTTGCACCGTATGAAAGATTAGAACGAAAATCGTACACAACGATTTTCAAACCCACTGATTTCAAACAGCAGTATTTATGATACGAATTTTGCAAGAAAGTTCAACTTTTTTTTCTCAATTAAAAATTATTATGTCAAGAAACTGACTTTAACTTTTTTTATTGTAAAAAACTCTCAAACCCACTGATTCAAGCCATAGCCGCAGAGATGATTTTTATTGCCTGGATTTATGAAAACATCGGCTTTTCCTTTTCTTCTTCTTTTTGATAATTACATTGTCATTTTTATGGTAGGATTCATAGGCATGATTAAGTTTTTTTTTGTCGAAAGTTTGGAAGTTTTATTAAATCAAGAGCTAAGCATCAATAACATCAAGAGCTAAAACACTATGGAGCCACGCTGGGCCAGACTGGTCCCAGACCTCAGAACCCCCAGCTCTAAAGAAATAAGCAGCCACCTCATGTGCTGCGTTGTTACAAAGGCGTGGAATATGACGAAACTCCACCCACTGAAACCGTCTAACTAGAACTTGGATGTCAAACAGTATACCTTCTATTTCTGTCGCACTCAGACTATCCCCCCTGATCATCCGAATAATCTCTTGTGAATCAGACTCTACTTCTACGCTCAAAAACCCATTATGCAGACAAATACCCAACATATCTCGTATAGCCTCTGCTTCGGCCACAAGTGCTGTACCACACCAAGCAATCCTTCGCCCACCTGCTCGCAATAGCTCACCCCACTCAGACCGGATAACCCAACCAACCCCGCCCCTCTTCGTTTGTGCTGTTGAGAATTAATGACTAACTCACTGCCCTTTTAAGATCTTGTTGTTGATGGACTTTGGACAAAGAACTCAATGATGGATGAGTCTTACACACACACACAGAAATTAACCAAGCACAAATGACACAAGTGTTTATAGAGGTTCAGCAAATTGCCTACATCCTCTTTGGTGATCACCTTGAGAAATTTCACTAATGAAGATAGGTTACAACTTTGGTTTACAAAGGAAACCCCCTTAGAACACTACCCTCACAATATGTTTCTCTCACACCCTTGCTCAACACCTTGATACACTTAGAGAACTCTCTTGCTCTCACCTTGGTTTTTCTGAACAAAGCTCTCTAAAGAAACTCTTACTTGTTTCCAGCTTTTGCCACTACATTTGTTCAACATTCTTTCTCCCTTGTGTTATCTTACTTCATCCCATTACCTACACAGGCCAATGGACAAGAGATAGGATATCTGATTGTCCTCCACGTTCTTTCCTTTTAGTCACCACTTAGACTAAGGGTCAGATTAGGTAGGTAATACAACCCCACTCAGCCACCTCCATTAAACCAGAAAATGAAGAGGAGATTAATCAAAATAGGATAACCAATTAGCCATGAGTGCTCTCCCAACTATCCAGCAGGTAGTCAACCCTCTTTTACCTCAGAAGTGATCCATTAAGCACCTGCAAACTCGTGGAAAGCGATAGCCATTGAAAAGACAGTTGAAAATACGTAAGCAAAGCATCACAGCACGACTGGAGCGACCGGTCGTCAGGAATGGGCGACCGGTCGCCAGAATTTTTTCCCTCCAGACTTTGAATCTGCTTCTAAGCGACCGGTCGCAAATGTCCAGCGACCGGTCGCTCGTGTGCCTGCGACCGGTTGCAAAGAACTAGCGACCGGTCGCTCTTCAGTTTTGCTTCCAGACTTCGAATCTGCTTCAAAACGACCGGTCGCAAATGTCCAGCGACCGGTCGCTTTTAGGCAGATTCAAAATCATCCTTTGAGCGCCAAAAAACTTTGTATCCTTTTAGGTGAGCCATTTTTTCCAACAATCTCCACCATGGCGAGCCTAATACTCCTTGTGGACATCATTGCCTTCCAGGACATCTGTAATGTCTTGAGAATCGCCCTGATAACTCTCAAGAACTCCACCTCAATCTTTAGCATGTAACAAGATTGAGCAAGCTCAAACAATGCTTGAACTTTGCTGCTGTGACTGGCTCTGTTAGGCAATCTGAAGCGTTCTCATTTGTATGAACCTTCATTATTGTGATGTCTCCATCATTCACCCAATCCCTTATCCGGTGGTATCTCACATCAATGTGTTTGGACCTCCCATGGAACACTTGATTCTTCACTAAGCAAATAGCACTTTGACTGTCACTTAGAATCACCACCAAGTCTTGAGCTATCCCGAATTCCTTTGCCAATCTCTTCAGCCATACCGCTTCTTTTGAAGCTTCCGTTAACGCCATATACTCTGCTTCCGTAGTAGACAAGGCACTAACCGATTGTAACACTGCTCTCCAACTAATCGGTCCTCCACCACAAGTGAAGACATATCCTGTGGTGGATCTCCTCTTGTCTAAATCTCCTGCATAATCAGAATCTACATACCCCGACACACATGCATTTCCTTGTTGTCTTTCAAACAATATCCCAAGCCTTTTGGTGCCCTTCAAGTACCTGAGAATCCATTTTGCTGCTGTCCAATGTTGCCTTCCAGGATTCGCCATATACCTTGACACCACACTAACGGCTTGGGCTAAGTCGGGGCGTGTGCACACCATTGCATACATGAGACACCCTACCAAGCTTGCATATGGAACTTTACTCATTTCTTCCTTCTCCACATTCGTAGAAGGACATTCTTTTGCACTTAACTTAAAATGCTCCGCCAAAGGAGTAGACACCGGTTTGCAATCCATCATATTAAACCTTTCAAGTACCTTGGAAATGTACTTGCTTTGTGACAGCCACAACTTGCCTTCCTTTCTGTCTCTCCTTATCTCCATTCCTAGGATCTTTTGTGCAGCACCAAGATCCTTCATGTCAAACTCCCTTCCAAGCAATGTCTTCAAATTCTGGATTTTTGACATGTCCTTACATGCAATTAGCATGTCATCAACATAAAGAAGCAAAAGGATGAAGTTACCATCCTTGAATGCATGAGAGTAAACACAACAATCAGATTCACATCTTCTATACCCAATCTTCATCATGAAAGAATCAAAGCACTTGTTCCACTGCCTTGGAGATTGCTTCAGCCCATACAAAGACTTCTTCAACCTGCAAACCAGATTTTCCTTCCCTGCTTCAATGAACCCTTGAGGTTGGCTCATGTAGATGTCTTCCTCCAATTCACCATGAAGGAAAGCAGTCTTCACATCCATTTGCTCCACCTCCATGTCCTCTTGTGCTACTATGGAGAGTAGTAGTCGTATAGAAGTATGTTTCACCACCGGAGAGAAGATTTCATCATAATCAACTCCCTCCTTTTGTAAGAATCCTTTTGCCACCAACCGAGCTTTGAATAAGGTGGCACCCTTCTCATGCATTTCTTCTTTCTTCCTAAACACCCATTTGCAGCCAATAACCTTGCGACCTTTGGGTTTAGGAACTAACTCCCAAACTGAGTTTTGGTGTAGAGATTCCATCTCTTGCATCATAGCTTCCATCCAACTTTCCCGTTCCTTGTTCTCAACAGCTTCTTGGAACGTGGTTGGTTCTTCTTCACTAGCATTTAGGGCATAGTGAACTGCATCCGTCTCCCAACCAAACCTTTGAGGTGGTTTGATGGTTCTCTTGGGCCTGGACCGAGCTATAGATGATGGCTCCACCTGTTCTTGAGCCTCTTCTTCTTCTTGAGTGTGTTGTTGATGCTGCCCAGCTTCTTCCTCTTCAATGTCAGACTCCACCTCCTCCTGAACGTCTTCAGTTGGCTGTTTCCGTGAAGTCTTTCTTGACACCTTCTTGAGTGGAACTTCAATGGTTGTTTCTTTCTCAACAACATCCTCCTTTGCCTCTGAATTCTTGACTTTGTTCATAGGTATGGTCTTCTCATCAAACACAACATTTCTGCTGAGTATCTTCTTGTGGTTCACTGGATCCCACAGCTTGTAGCCCTTCACACCACTCTCAAATCCAATGAAAATACATTCAAGAGACTTTGGCTTCAACTTGGATCTTTCATCACTAGGAATAAGTGCATATGCACTGCACCCAAACACCTTAAGATTCGAATAATCGATTGACCTTTTAGACCATACCTCCTCTGCACACTTGAACTCAAGATTTCTTGAAGGCGATCGGTTAACCAAATAGGCAGCGTGGTTAACCGTTTCTGCCCAAAAAGATTCGGGCAACCCTGCATGAATTCTCATACATCTCTCACGCTCCATGAGAGTTCGGTTCATCCTCTCCGCAGCTCCATTTTGTTGGGGTGTCTTCTTCACGGTAAAGTGCCTCTTAATGCCTTCACTTTTGCAAAACTCAAGGAACTTGCTGTCCTTATATTCACCACCATTGTCACTCTTTAGGATCTTGATCTTTCTTCCGGTTAGGTTCTCTACTTCCGCCTTCCACTCTTTGAATTTGGTGAAGACCTCAGATTTCTCCTTCATGAAGTAGACCCAAACCTTCCTGGAAAAATCATCCAAGAAAGTCACAAAATAGCGAGCTCCACCCTTCGATTTAACCGGTGATGGCCCCCATACATCCGTGTGAATATAATCTAGCACACCCGTGCTTTCTTCCTCTTTGTTTCGCTGCTTGAAAGCTATTTTTGATTGCTTTCCCATGGTACAAAATCTGCAGAACTCAAGCTTGCAACTTTGAACACCTTTCAACAATTTTCTGTTGTGTAGTTCCTGCATGCCCCTCTCACTCATGTGCCCTAGCCTCAAATGCCAAAGCTGAGTTTCATCTTCCGAGTCCTTGCTTGTAGATACAGCTGCTCCACCTATGATTGTTGTACCACACAACCTATATAGACAATTAGGTTGAATCTCTCCCTTCATAATCACAAGTGAACCTTTTGAGACTATGAGTTTCCCTCCATTTGCTTTGAATGAATAACCATTCTTATCAAGAGTTCCAAGGGAAATGAGATTCTTACGCAACTTTGGAATGTGCCTTACCATTCCAAGCGTCCTAACAGCCCCATCATGCATCTTTACCTTGATTGTACCGGTTCCTTTGACTCTACACATTGAGCCATCCCCCATCATCACTTCACTGCTATCTTCTTTCTCATACGTGTCAAACCACTCCTTGTTTGAGCACATATGATATGAGCATCCGGAATCCAAAATCCAATCGGAAGAGGAACACCTTGAAGAATTAGCCAATGCATTTGTTTTAACATTGCTATTAACACACAAAAGCTCACCATCACTTTCCGTGACATCCTCCGCTGTGTTTGCTGCATTCTTCCCTTTGTTCTTCTTCTCCTTCCATATGGGGCAATTCTTTTTCCAATGCTCCTTTGACCCACACTCGAAACAACCATCTTTCGCCTTGGATTTGGACCTTCCTCTATTGCCTTTCTTGCCTTCACGCCTCTTTGAACGACCTCTCTCTCCGGTCTTTGCAACTAGACCTTCACCTTGAGAGTTTTCTCCCGAACGTTGAGTCATCCTATGGTGTGTCATGATGTCTTGCACCACAGGCTCAAAATCAAGAGTAACCTTTCCGAACATAAGAGTGGTTCGGAAGTGTTTATAGGACGAAGGTAAGGATGTCAACAACATGAGAGCCTTATCCTCCGGACTATAATTCACATCCATTCTCTGCAAGTCAGCAACACATCTATTGAAACTACTTAGATGTTCCATTAGATTTCCTCCCTCCTCCATCTTAAGATTCAGGAGTTCTTCCTTGAGGAAGAGTTTGTTGGACAACGATTTCCCTGCAAACATCTCTTCGAGCTTCTCCCATGTTTGCTTCGCTGTATCCTTTATCACGTTGATGAGCACCTCATCGGAGAGATAGTTTTCGATAGCTCCTCTGGCTAACTCGTCAAGAACTCCCCACTCATCATCCGTCATGCTTGCTGGCTTCTTCTCCTTGCCAACCAACACTACATGGAGCTGTTGTTGTGTAAGAGCTGACTTCATCCTTCGTTGCCAAAGAGTGAAGTTCTCCTTCCCTGTGAAAGGCTTTAACTCCACCTTCATACTTGCTGCCTGTGGTGGCTTCATATGCTGTGAACTGCTACCACTCTCAGCTTCCATGTCACTTGCCATCTTCAACACACTAGCACTCCAAGAGAAGAACTAGCTCCAGCTGCCAAACACAGCTCTGATACCACTTGTTGAGAATTAATGACTAACTCACTGCCCTTTTAAGATCTTGTTGTTGATGGACTTTGGACAAAGAACTCAATGATGGATGAGTCTTACACACACACACAGAAATTAACCAAGCACAAATGACACAAGTGTTTATAGAGGTTCAGCAAATTGCCTACATCCTCTTTGGTGATCACCTTGAGAAATTTCACTAATGAAGATAGGTTACAACTTTGGTTTACAAAGGAAACCCCCTTAGAACACTACCCTCACAATCTGTTTCTCTCACACCCTTGCTCAACACCTTGATACACTTAGAGAACTCTCTTGCTCTCACCTTGGTTTTTCTGAACAAAGCTCTCTAAAGAAACTCTTACTTGTTTCCAGCTTTTGCCACTACATTTGTTCAACATTCTTTCTCCCTTGTGTTATCTTACTTCATCCCATTACCTACACAGGCCAATGGACAAGAGATAGGATATCTGATTGTCCTCCACGTTCTTTCCTTTTAGTCACCACTTAGACTAAGGGTCAGATTAGGTAGGTAATACAATCCCACTCAGCCACCTCCATTAAACCAGAAAATGGAGAGGAGATTAATCAAAATAGGATAACCAATTAGCCATGAGTGCTCTCCCAACTATCCAGCAGGTAGTCAACCCTCTTTTACCTCAGAAGTGATCCATTAAGCACCTGCAAACTCGTGGAAAGCGATAGCCATTGAAAAGACAGTTGAAAATACGTAAGCAAAGCATCACAGCACGACTGGAGCGACCGGTCGTCAGGAATGGGCGACCGGTCGCCAGAAATTTTTCCCTCCAGACTTTGAATCTGCTTCTAAGCGACCGGTCGCAAATGTCCAGCGACCGGTCGCTCGTGTGCCTGCGACCGGTCGCAAAGAACTAGCGACCGGTCGCTCTTCAGTTTTGCTTCCAGACTTCGAATCCGCTTCAAAACGACCGGTCGCAAATGTCCAGCGACCGGTCGCTTTTAGGCAGATTCAAAATCATCCTTTGAGCGCCAAAAAAACTTTGTATCCTTTTAGGTGAGCCATTTTTTCCAACATGTGCCACCCAAGCCCCATCACAATTAGCTTTAACAGATCCGGGGAGGGGCTTCTGCCAAGTTCTCCTAGGGGGACAGGTTACGTCTGGTGGTCTTACCAGTTCACTCCTAAGCGCCATGGTTGCCGAGTGAGCCCCCCGATATTCATTAGTCTGCATGCGCAAACACCTCACCCAATCTATGGGGTCCAAGGTCTGTCTTTCAAACACTACCGCATTCCTCCCTTTCCAGATTCTCCACAATCCAAAAGCCACAATTTGAAGGATCTCATCCATCTGATCAACCTGAGCAAACTTCTGGAGCAAACATTCCCAACAACTCAGGAAATCTTCTCCTTCTACACCAAGCACATCTAATTGTAAAGGGGTCGCAAAACAAAATAGTCTGGCTATTTCACAACGAAAAAACAAGTGGACCTCAGTTTCACCATTATCACCGCACAGTGGACAGTCAGCCTCCACATCGACACGCCGTCGTCGGAGGTTCTCATAGGCATGATTAAGTTGACGAAGCCAATTTTGTTTTTGTGCTCCTGTGCTATTTTGGGTTTTAGCTTTTAGGTGTAATTGAGTTATAATTTAGAGGGCATTCAATTTAAATGAGTTTTTAGCTATATTTGAAAGTTTTTAAAAAAACTGACATTTATGAATTTGGGGCTTAAATTTTGGCTATTTTTTGATAAAAACTCCAAAAGAACAAGCAAAAACAAGAAAAAGAGCAGAAGGCTGCGGAAGCAGCTTTCAAACAGTGCGGCCTCCAGGCTTTAGTAATTTGGATTAGAATGGATTTTTTTCCAAGCCCTGAAATGTTTAACCCTTAATAAGTTGGGTTTGTGGTTATTATGTTTAAGATGACTTCATTAAGTTTCTTCTGTCTTTTATTTTGGGATGACAATATATTTAACTTTATTAAAATGGAAAATTTTAAATTTTTATGAATTTAATTTCTGATTGTCATTACATATTTATTGATGGTGACTTTTAGTTATAAAAAAATTGTTTATAACATTAAGTTATAGCAAATTTTGACTTATAGTATTTTCATATTAGATTATGTAAGGCCCCAATTTAAGTTGTTGCTAAAAATGGGTATCTGACTAAATATCTCAAGAATTAAAGAATCCCACTTTGTCATTCATGAGTTTAGGCTATGGTAACCACTATAAATAATTAATGCTTGTATCTTGAGATATCAGACAAGCAAATATACTTCACCAGATTTCCTTAAATAGTTGTGCTTCTGCGTCTTGATCATGACTCTAACAAACATTGATCATGAGAAGCAAATATACTGCTTCAAAGTCTTCTATGCATTTCTTGTGGTGCTTTTACTACGCATGAACAATCCTTGCATTGGATGCAGTGAGAGGGAGATGCAAGCCCTCCTTGCATTCAAACAAGGCCTCGTGGATGACGACAATAGCCTCCTTTCATGGGGAAGAGAAGTGCAAAACAAAGACTGTTGCCAATGGGACGGAGTCTACTGCAGCAACCACACTGGCCATGTTGTTAAGCTTGATCTTGGAGACCAATCTTTGGAAGGTACGATTAGTCCAAAACTTGTTGAGTTGCAGGATTTGGAGTATTTGAATCTTAGTTTGAATAATTTCCGTGGTAGCCAAATTCCAGATTTCATTGGATCTTTTAGCAATTTAAGATACCTCAATCTCTCTAATGCAAAATTTGGAGGTGAAATTCCATATCAACTTGAAAACCTGACACGCTTGGAATATCTCGATCTCAGCTCGGATGAATACGGGTGGTTTGATGACTCTATTTATGCAAAAAACCTCAATTGGCTCCCTAATCTTTCAGGTCTGAAACACTTGGACCTAAGTTCCACTAATCTCAGTTAATATGCTTCCTAAACTAAGAAACTTGATACTACAAGAGTGTAATCTTCCTCCTCCAATTATGTCCTCTGTTTCTGTTATGAACTCTTCTAAATCTCTTGTTCGTGTCGATCTCTCCAACAACAATCTTAACTCTTCAATCTTTCAATGGCTGTCCGGTACTCATACCAACCTTGTTGAGCTTGATCTATCCTGGAACAATTTCACCAGTGTTGTTGGTTGGCTGGAAGCAGTTAATATGCTTCCTAAACTAACAAACTTGATATTATGGGACTGTGAACTTCCTCCTCCAATTATATCCTCTGTTTCTGTTATGAATTCTTCTAAATCTCTTGTTCATGTCGATCTCTCCTTCAACAATCTTAACTCTTCAATCTTCCAATTGTTGTCCGTGTTGGAAAAAATGGCTCACCTAAAAGGATACAAAGTTTTTTGGCGCTCAAAGGATGATTTTGAATCTGCCTAAAAGCGACCGGTCGCTGGACATTTGCGACCGGTCGTTTTGAAGCGGATTCGAAGTCTGGAAGCAAAACTGAAGAGCGACCGGTCGCTAGTTCTTTGCGACCGGTCGCAGGCACACGAGCGACCGGTCGCTGGACATTTGCGACCGGTCGCTTAGAAGCAGATTCAAAGTCTGGAGGGAAAAAATTCTGGCGACCGGTCGCCCATTCCTGACGACCGGTCGCTCCAGTCGTGCTGTGATGCTTTGCTTACGTATTTTCAACTGTCTTTTCAATGGCTATCGCTTTCCACGAGTTTGCAGGTGCTTAATGGATCACTTCTGAGGTAAAAGAGGGTTGACTACCTGCTGGATAGTTGGGAGAGCACTCATGGCTAATTGGTTATCCTATTTTGATTAATCTCCTCTCCATTTTCTGGTTTAATGGAGGTGGCTGAGTGGGATTGTATTACCTACCTAATCTGACCCTTAGTCTAAGTGGTGACTAAAAGGAAAGAACGTGGAGGACAATCAGATATCCTATCTCTTGTCCATTGGCCTGTGTAGGTAATGGGATGAAGTAAGATAACACAAGGGAGAAAGAATGTTGAACAAATGTAGTGGCAAAAGCTGGAAACAAGTTAGAGTTTCTTTAGAGAGCTTTGTTCAGAAAAACCAAGGTGAGAGCAAGAGAGTTCTCTAAGTGTATCAAGGTGTTGAGCAAGGGTGTGAGAGAAACAGATTGTGAGGGTAGTGTTCTAAGGGGGTTTCCTTTGTAAACCAAAGTTGTAACCTATCTTCATTAGTGAAATTTCTCAAGGTGATCACCAAAGAGGATGTAGGCAATTTGCTGAACCTCTATAAACACTTGTGTCATTTGTGCTTGGTTAATTTCTGTGTGTGTGTGTAAGACTCATCCATCATTGAGTTCTTTGTCCAAAGTCCATCAACAACAAGATCTTAAAAGGGCAGTGAGTTAGTCATTAATTCTCAACAGTCCGGTACTCATACCAACCTTGTTCATCTTGATCTCTCTAGGAACAATTTCACCGGTGTTGTTGGTTGGCTGGAAGCAATTAATATGCTTCCTAAACTATCAAACTTGATATTACGGGGATGTAATCTTCCTCCTCCAATTATATCCTCTGTTTCTGTTATGAACTCTTCTAAATCTCTTGTTCATGTCGATCTCTCCTACAACAATCTTAACTCTTCAATCTTTCAATGGCTGTCCAGTACTCATACCAACCTTGTTTATCTTGATCTCTCTGGGAACAATTTCACCGGTGTTGTTGGTTGGCTGGAAGCAATTAATATGCTTCCTAAACTATCAAACTTGATACTATCAGGGTGTAATCTTCCTCCTCCAATTATGTCCTCTGTTTCTGTTATGAACTCATCTAAATCTCTTGTTCGTGTCGATCTCTACGACAACAATCTTGACTCTTCAATCTTTCAATGGCTGTCCGGTACTCATACCAACCTTGTTGAGCTTGATCTATCCTGGAACAATTTAAATGGTTCATCAATTCCTGATGATTTCGGAAACATGAGCTCTCTTGCATCTCTTTATCTCTCTGGTAGCAGACTTAAAGGAGGGATCCCAAATTCGTTTGCCAAGTTATGTAGGTTGCGAGTGTTGTACCTTGGGAATAATAGCCTTAGCGGACAACTTTCAGACATTATTGACATATTGTCTAAATGCGCTCAAAACACATTAGAGTATTTGGATATCTCTGATAATCATGGCATCATGGGTTCAGTGCCTGAAAATATTGGACAGATGTCCAAGTTGGAGGCTATTGATTTTGGTGGGAATTCTTTGGAAGGAGTAATTTCAGAAATCCATTTCTCGAAACTCTTCCGATTATATTATTTGGATTTATCCTCCAGCTCACTAGTTTTAAACTTCCGTTTTGATTGGGTTCCTCCTTTCCAGTTGGATACGATAACATTGAGGTCTTGTAAGATGGGGCCGTCTTTCCCAAAATGGCTTCAAACTCAAAAAAGTGTTTCATCTCTTGATATTTATGATAATGGAATTACTGATACCATTCCCAGTTGGCTTTGGGATTTTTCACATGGATTATACTTTATGGATCTCTCTCAGAATCAAATTAGAGGAACAATTGGAAATTTGAGATCGGAGTTCCCACCTAAGCTAAATGTGAGTTGGAACCAATTGGAGGGTCCAATCCCTTCAACTCTATCAGAAGTTACTTTTTTAGATCTCTCCAATAATAAATTTTCAGTGGCAGCAGCTTCTTTTTTGTGCACAACCAAGGATAGTAATTTAAGTTTTCTTGATATCTCCAGTAACCATATATTCGGAGAACTTCCGGATTGTTGGATCCATTTTAAAAAATTAGTCTTTCTTGATTTGAGCAATAACTCTTTATCTGGAAAAATTCCGACCACCATGGGGTATGATGTGATTAATTGCAAGTGGACAATATCGCTCAAATTAATATAGTAGTAAGTAGAGTATCGTTCCAACAGGGATCAAGTAATCTATTAAATATTAGAGTGATTTATATCTAATTATATTTGAATTAAACGAAAAGAGAATTATGATGATTAAAATCTAATTAAGCAAGCAAAATAAATTGAGATTAAGGAAATAATGTAAAAGATGAAAACAAAGATGATAAAGCACTAGGGCACCGATTTCACCTAGCTAATCCCACCCAAATCCTTCTAGCTTGCTAATTCTAATTACCTAACATGTTGATAATCGTTTTCCCTTACCTCACCAATACTCTCTTCCGAGTTATATTAGTTGTATTCCTTACAGTCAACCCACTCTATTCCTAGTTATGGATTTAGATAGTTTAGAACCCATTAAGATTTGTGGAAAACAATAAAGATTACACAAACCATAACCTAATCTTCCGAGTCGGCTATGTAATTTATGGTACTTGTTACAAGAAGCTATTTACTAGGAACCTCCTTCCGGTTTCAACCTAATTCTTCCAATCATGCAATTAGTGGCCAATTAATTGAAAGCATTAAGAACGGTAACAAGCACTCAACATGTATAGATAAATAAAATTAACAATATCAAAGAATTTGAGTATTCATAGCTAGGCTACATCGTAGCCCTAGTAAAAGGAATTAGTTCATGAAGGACTTATTGAGAATCTTGATGGTTGATGAAGACATGGAAGGCACCGAATTCTCCAAGTAGAACGCCAAGGTTGCACAAGCTTTCTTCGTATTCCCCTTTGGATATTTCGGCTATGAATATGTAGGATGATGGAGGATGGAGGATGATCGATCGGTAATTCCCCCTTGAACAATGACCTAAACTCCCTATTTATAATACTTCTACAAATCCTACCTATCTAAGGTATAATTACAATTATTATAAAAGTAGGATTCCTTCTAATATAAGGTCTTCTTTATTTCTCCTTGTTTGACTTGATAAAACTTGAATCGTCTTGAATTAGGAAATTTGACAACATTCCTTGCGACAAAAGGAATGGCTTGGCTTCTTGACTTGATTAATCTCCAATCTTCATCTTCTTGCCCCTTTTTAGCACACTTTCTCATATTTTACAATTCCTTCACAAATCTCACAAAACTAATTAAAACAACCAATTTAATCCAAGGAAATTAACAAATAGATAAGTAAAGGAGGCATAAAATATATATAAAATATGGGCTTATCAGGGTACTTGTTTAGCATCGAGACACTGAGACTAAATAACAATGGATTTGTGGGAGAGTTGCCTTCACAGTTGAAGAATTGTAGAAGCTTGACACTTTTTAATCTTGCGGAAAATAAATTATCAGGATCAATACCTGAATGGTTAGGGGCAAGTCTCCCAAATTTGACTATCCTTATCCTTCAATCTAATAACTTCTATGGAAGCATCCCACCACAATTATGCCATCTCACTCGTATTCAACTTTTGGATTTGTCGATGAACAACATCTCTGGAACTATACCCAAATGTCTCAACAATTTGACTACTTTGACTAAAAAAGGAAGTTCAAATCAAGCTATCCAACATTCCTTTTTAGGTCAATATCTACGACAAAGACTTCAAGAGCGTTATGATGATGAGGCATTTTTAACATGGAAAGGATTCAGAGCTAAATTTAAAAGTAATCTAGGACTCCTAAAGAGTATTGATTTTTCAAGCAATAAGTTGATTGGGGAGATTCCTAGTGAAATCACTTATCTTGTTGGTTTGATTTCTTTAAATCTGTCGAGAAACCAATTAATAGGTCAAATACCTTCAAGGATTGGAAATTTGCAGGAGTTAGAATCTCTTGATTTATCAAAAAACCAGATAAATGGCAAAATTCCAACAAGTCTTTCTTGGATAGCTAGTCTTGGTAAGTTGAACTTGTCAGAAAACAACTTGTTTGGAAAAATTCCAATAGGCACTCAACTCCAAAGCTTTGACTATGCTTATGATGGAAATCGTCTGCTTTGCGGAGCACCACTCCCAAGGACATGCCCTGAGGAGGAAAAAGGTCCAAGACAATCTGTGTTGGTGAACCAAGACAGCCAGGGTGTGCTCATAACGCAAGGTCATTACATCAGCATGGGACTTGGGTTTGCTGTTGGATTTTGGGGAGTTTGTGGCACTCTTCTTCTCAACAAGTCATGCAGATACACATACTTCAATTTCTTGACATTTTTGAACGATTGGCTGCACGTGAAGGCAGCAATCATCTGTCAAAGGATGCTTAATAGATAAATGGTAATTACTTCTATCTTTACCACATATACTATTTTTGAAATTCAATGATATACGAGTTAATTGTTCTTGATATGCATGCATATTTTGCAGAATCAAAACAACATATGACTTCATTGCCCTCCAAAACTAAGGATTCTCTCCTTTTGTAATATAAAAGTAACATGCGTTATTTTGTTCACTTCTTATCGTCATTAGACTCATATGGTTTATGTGATTTATCTTTTTCAATCTTATGGGTCGTTTACCTTCGTCTTTAGCGCAGGCAGACACCTTTGAGACGACATGCTTCTCTTCAATTGAAGATACCCGAGACGACGGACTGCTCCTATATTTGTACTAGCTTTCGAGTATTTGAGTGATGATAAGGGTCTCTCTGAAATATAAACCATGTTTAGTAAATAAGTTGTACCATCATTTGTAACTGGAATTTCTACCATGAACTATTTGGTACGTATGATGTTCTTATGCACGTCATGGTTTTTCTCTGATTCAAGCAAGTTTTTATTTTTTCAATGTAGACGTTGAATTGCCTTTTACTGTATTGCTCTTATGAATAAACCAATGGAATTTGAGTTCAATGCTAGAAATGAAGGATTGCTAGTCTGGGAAATGCACTTTAACATTATCTTTCATCTGTGTAAGAAAGAAAAATACTTGTCTTAAAACCCATGTCAATATTAGTTGTTGAAACTTTTGAAATGGTGTCGTCGTGACCCTAATCAATGAGGAGTGGATCCCATTCCCGCATTGTGCAGGGGTATTTTCATCTGACTACTTTGAGTCTTGTCCACATGTAATTATGTGATTGGCTGGTGTTCTTACTCCATATATAACAGATATTGTACTAACTTGAATGTGTTGGTCAATTTGTGTTCCAGACTGATTTATTGTGGCCCTAACAAAATTCTTGTATACAAAATATGTCGTTGTATTTGACACAAAGTGACTAATTAGCTTTTCAAGCATATAAAATTGGTTAGGAACCAAGCTCTGAATTGAGAGAAATCACAATTCAACATGCCATCACATTTCTATATACCATCTAACACACATTCAAACTTCGGATTTTTTTATGAACATCATCTTTGGACCTATACCCAATGCCCCAACAGTGCAACTCCTTTGGCGCAATTAAGAAAGCGGAGTTTAACCATCACTTTATAACTACAACGGCACATGTTTTTATTTACTTAAACCCTATTTTGACCCGTAGAGAAGATCTTCCTCATCCTATTTCATAAAACAAGCGATTGGACTAGCATGGACCAGAGATAGACACAACAAGCGATTGGACTAGCATGGAGGAGAGTACAGTAGCGAACCATGAAATCATAGTATTGACTTTTGAAACCCATTCAGAGAGAGAGAGCTAAAGGCTAGAGAAACTCATTTAAAGAAATCCAATTAATGGCTGTTATTAAGAGTTGCTCACTATCTTTTATTTTTAAGTTCTTAGGTGACTGAAACTGCTTATAAGTGATTATGGATATGAGAGTAAAAATCTGAGAGTACTATGGAAAGAAGTAATTGTTGGAATTTTAAAAAAGGTTTTAAAAATTTAACCGTTTTATTTATTTAATTTTTTTGGCTGTTTTATTTTATTTATTGTGGGGGTTATAAATATTTAATTTTCATGTTTTATTTCTACTTAATTTTCTAATTTAATGTAGGTGAAAGTTACATGTTATTGGATGCCTATAAAAGGCCACTCCTCCTTCACATTTGAACAACCACAATACACCATCAAAATATCACATATCACAATCTGATTCTCTCTTTTTCTACTTTGATATATATTCTCTATTTATATTATTATTTTGGGCAACGGTTATGTGATTTAGATACCTATATCCGTCTATGAACGTTCTCATAGCGGATCTTGAGTTTGTGTACAAGGGGTCGTATCTTGGAATCTTATAAACCGCCAGTACGTGCACGTAGGGAGGCTACAAAGGCTTTAGGACAGTGTTTTTGACGTGCTTCACGTACCAAACTCACATTCTTACTTATTATTTATTTTGCTTTTACTTACCTATCAATTTGTTTTCTTCAATTTCATTGTACCTTAAAAGCTTTCCAATTTTTTTTATATGTAATTTATAATATAAAGATTTTTGTAGTTGGCTTTATAGAAAGAGGAAAACTATATTTTTTATAACAGTAATGTCGAGCAATACTTAGTTGAGAATTCCACATTGGAAGATGGACGTTTTGCAATAGTGCTTCAAAGATTTTAGGCCTCTTTATTTAGTGGAAATTAGTTTTGAGTTGGATGATCATATTTGAATAATATGCAATGCATTTTAGTATTCAACAACATGCCTTCATTATCTAATGGTGATAAAATAATTAGACAGACCCACCATTTTCAATAACAATGAAATGTTCATGATAATAATTAAGAGGAGTCCCGATTTGGATGAAATTATATAGGAATGATCTTGAAATGAGAACCTAAAAATTGAACGGTTCAAATTATGAAATTAATTAAAATGTGGAGTAGGCTAACCAAGTAGGTATTTGGTACTTCTGTTGGCTATGTTTTGACGCTCACGATATGTTGTTATGTACATCGAACTATGTGTGCATAGGAGTTTTTCTTTGACAGTATTACGTTGTGGTGGGTTGTTCTTTGCGGGGCTTGGAGTTATGCTTTGTTTTGTACGTTTATTTCGGGTTCTCTATAGTGGTCCATAGTGACATGTGTCAGACTCTCATGTTAGTCCATGACATGTGTGGTACTTTTTTTTTTCCTTACCCTGGGGTTTGTCCCAAGTAGTTTTCCTAGGAAGGTTGGCCATTGTACTTGTGCCGGTTTTTGTATGTCTTTTTGGTTTATAAATGAAATCTTATTCTTTCAAAAAAAAAAAAAAAAAAAAAAAACTTACTATATGAAATGACGTCGTTTCATTGAAGCAAACCTTAAAAAAAATTAAAAATTAAAAATAAAAATAAAAAAAAAACTTTCACGCGACTTCATCCTCTTCCTCGCCCTGCGGCTTGCAGATCACACCATGGCGCCGTTGCATGTTGACATGCATCGCCCTACCTCACCACGCTAAACGTGCAGCAAGCTAAACAAACGAATGCACGAGGCGATTTCCATTCGCCTCGCTCTGAGTTGCGCTTAGGCATGCCTTTGAAAACACTAATTTTCATAAAGAATATGATCTCAATAGTTAATTATGTCAACAATAAGAATCATCATTAACACATGCATCCAAAGTCTGATAATCACGTAGGAGAGATGAGTGGGACTACGAATTGAAGTCTGATAATCACGTAGGTTCTTGGCCCTTATCTATGCACGAGGCGATTTCTTTGGTAGAATTGACACAAATAACGCGCTTTATGGGATGAGTTCAAAAAAAGTTGTTAATAATCCCAAGTTGATTCAGGATAAAGTTCATGCGTTGCTCACCCGCTTAAGTTTTAAAGCTGTTAATAAACTGTTGTACGCTAATGGGAAGATAAAAATATCACCAAACGGGAAAAATGTTTTTGGTATCGTTGAATGTACTAAGGACCTTTATGAAGTAAATTGTAAGGAATGTCATGATGTTGCAATAACCGAACTTCAAGATTGTAGTTATGGAATGAGAGGTGGACATGTTATTTATGGTAGTTGTTACGTAAGATTTGAATTTCATCATCAATTTGACTATTAATGCGTTTGTTTTGTAGGATGAGCTCTTTAAGAATGTCATTCCTAGGGCATGAGATGAGAATTAATGCATACAATCCTAGAGTTTGGAAATACTGGTTATAAAAGTAGTGTTGAGCTAGCTGTTGTCATCATATAAACTCATATAGGGGTTGTTTTTAGCTCAGGCACCACTAAGATAACATGCTTCCTTTCGGTTGAAGATGGCCTAGATGATGGTTAATTGCTACTAGTATTGGAGTGATTACTACAGAGATTGCTGAACCCGGACCCTTGTTTAATAGTGGCTATTTTTATAGGAACTTCTGCTATCAACTGTTTGGCGTAACGTTCTTGTTTCATTTGCATTTGTGCAGATTTTAATTGAAATGATAATATCTACCGCATAAACCATAGTTATGTAATATGTATTTATTGCATCGCATGGTTTCCCTATGATTCTTGCATGCTATCTCAATGTTGGTTGAATGGATAATCCTTTGCCTTTATTTACTTGATTTTTAATTTGAGGGAAGATAATAATGAGAAGAGAGATTTTTGCATTTGATAATTGAGCATATATGACCACTGGTGGACCCAGGAATTTTTCAAAGGATGTGCAATTTTTAAAGGCACAAGACTTGATCGATGAATAAGTTTTTATAAAGATAATTCTCTCCAAAAAAAAAAAAAGACTTGGGGTGGAGGGGACGTTAAAAAAAAAAAAATGAATTTGATGTTTTATAAAGACTTTTTTTTAATTTAGCTAAGATGTTTTGTAAGGACTTGAAACGACTCCGAGAAAGACATGACATGACACCGCTTATTGTCATAGTCAGTACTTGCATTATGCGAAGACAAATGACTACTTGGGCTTCCACATGATCGAGAAATTTTAAAGTCTAGACACATACATTTAACCAAACGACATTGCATCTAGATCAACACCATTTTCCCAGCAAAACGACTTGACATACTTTGTATTCAAGAGTAATGTTGTCTTGTCTTACAACTTGGTATGCCAATTAATATCAGTAGTGTTAAACCATATTTCAATTTGCAAGCCTAATTGGCAATGCTTACAAGGAAACATCAATTACGTCCAACATCCGACATTGAAAAAATTACACACGTCAATTACATTTGTTCACCATGAAGAATCTCAGCTAGTGACACGGTAAGATCAATTCGTATTGTTTGCAAATAATCAACTCAGTTTTTCATTTATGTTTACATTACATGACAAGAGAATCTTAGCTATCGTGTCACGTGATGAGTTGTAGGCACAAACTTGGGTTACTAAGCAGATTATTTCTCACAAGGGTTTCCATCGAATTCAATGGTTCCAAGATTTGAAAACTATTCAATTATCAATACAAGTTAACATTTTGGTATCCCCACTATGAAAATTCAAGTTGCGAATTAGTCAAGTTTGGTTAAGAGACAAAATGAAAAGCTTAGGTCCACGTTGCAAGTCAATATACTTGGCTACTTGTGAGAACATCACAGACAGCTTTTCTCCTTTGACGCAGCTATTGATTGATAACGGGTGACCAAATGTAGTATTTGGCCAAAAACACTGGAATGTACCATCACTGGAATATATTGCCACACGACTGACTAAATTGATATTTTCTTTTTCATTAGGAAAATCAAAAATTGGCAAACGTTGTAGTATTTGGCCAAAAACGTGGCTTGTGTACAAACAAGGACAAGGACAGGGTTGAAGTGGTCATGCCCTCCTTATATTTTGATTACGAAAACATTTGTTTAAAATTTTTGATGTTATGAAAAGAGAAATTCTGGCTCACGATTTACAAATTACTTTCACAAATCATGTATGCACCGAATTGTTTCAATTTCGCCAATTTTTAGAGGCAAAGTGATTTACTCAATGTGATTATATTCAAAATTTATGAAAAATAAAATTTGTGCAACAATTAATGTCCATCCAGTTTTTTCTAACATTAGAAAGAAAAGTACCACTACATTAAGATTGGGCTACTTGGTTTCGATACGTACTATCATTATATAAACCCATGCAATTCCTTAGACAAATCTCATCTCTTGTATCTGTAAAAGGATTAAAGACTAAGGTTAAAGAAGTCTAATGACTCTCTCTCTCGCATCTTTATAACGTTTACTATTCCATAATTCTATCTGCAACATAGAAACCACAACCTCAATCCGTCCATCTCTCTCTCCAGCTCTATCTCTCTGTCTCTCTCTCAACTATTCCTCTACCTCCCTCACTTCGATGGCCGTAGTTGACCACAGAAGGTGCTTCAAACTCTGGTATGCTTTTGTGGTGCCTTTGCTACACATGAGTCCTTCCATAAATGGATGCATAGAGAGGGAAAGACAAGCCCTCCTTGCATTCAAACAAGGCCTCGTCGTGGACACCCTCAGTCAAATAGTCTCTACATGGGGCACCTCAGAAGGCCAAAACAAAGATTGTTGCACGTGGAAAGGAGTCTACTGCAGCAACCAAACTGGCCAGGTTGTTGAACTTCAGCTTGGATCCCAATCTTTGCAAGGTACGATTAGTTCTAATTTAAATGATTGGCTTGCTGCAGCATGACTTTAACTACGTACTATATATTAGTAATTATATATGCAGAAAAACTATGTAATAATTAAGGACTGCAGGTTCAGCTATGGATGTTTGGGGCAACATGAGCTCTCTTGCAGTCCTTAATCTCACTGATAACCAACTTGAAGGAGACATAACAAATTCGTTTTCGGAGCTATGCAGTTTGAGATCGTTAGGGCTTTCAAACAATAATCTCAGTGGAGAATTTCCCAAGTTTGTTCAGATATTGTCTAAATGTTCTCAAAAGCAGCTAGAAGGTTTGTATCTCTCTAACAACCGATTAAGCGGAGAAATACCTGAAAGCATTGGGCAAATATCATCGTTGACAGAATTATCTCTCTATGGAAATCAATTAAGCGGAAGAATACCTGCAAGTGTTGGGCAAATGCAATCATTGACACGATTATCTCTCTACGGAAATCGATTAAGCGGGAGAATACCTGAAAGTATTGGACAAATGTCCAATCTGGTGTACATCAATCTTGGTAAGAATTCTTTGGAAGGGGTGATTTCTGAAACTCATTTTTCAAAACTCTCCAAGTTAAAATATTTGGATTTATCCTCCAACTCACTGGTTTTAAACTTCCATTCTGATTGGGTCCCTCCTTTTCAATTGAGTGTCATAATATTGTGGTCTTGCAAGATGGGTCCATATTTCCCCCAGTGGCTTCAAACTCAGAAAAATTATTCATCCCTTGATATCTCTAACACTACAATTTCTGACATCATTCCAAGTTGGTTTTGGGGTTTGTCACGTACAGCTGTCCTTATAAATCTCTCCCACAACCAAATTAGAGGAACATTTCCAAGTTCAACAATGGAGTTTGCTTATTACCCTAAGCTAAATTTTAGTTGGAACCAACTGGAAGGTCCAATTCCTTCATTTCTGTCAAAATCATCATCTCTAGATCTATCCAGCAACAAACTTTCCGGGTTCTTTTCTTTCTTGTGTGGAATCAAGGCCAGTAATTTAACCCTTCTTGATCTCTCGGGCAACCATGTATCTGAAGAACTTCCAGATTGCTGGACGCATTTAGAAAATCTAGTCATTCTTGACTTTTGTGGCAATGGTTTTTTGGGCAAAATTCCTACCACCTTGGGGAATTTATATTCTCTTGAAACCTTGAAACTCAAAAAAAACAGATTTGTGGGAGAGTTGCCTTCATCCTTGATGAACTGTAAACACTTGAAAGTTTTTGATGTTGCAGAAAATCAACTGTCAGGATTGATACCTGGATGGTTAGGGTTTGAACTTCCGAAGTTGGTTATCCTTATCCTCCGTTCTAATCTCTTTTATGGAAGAATTCCTCTACAGTTATGCAATCTAACACACGTCCAAATATTGGATTTGTCAATTAACAACATCTCTGGAACTATACCCAAGTGTCTCAGCAATTTGACGGCTTTAGTTGATAAAGGGCATTCAATTCTAACCATCACTCATCATTATGCAAGTGATTTTGGAAATGGGCTTTTTTCGGAGAGCTATGATGATGCAGCAACCTTAATATGGAAAGGAATAATGTCTGAATACAAGAGCACTCTGGGACTTGTGAAGAGCTTTCATTTGTCAAGCAATCAATTGAAGGGGGAGATTCCTAAAGAAATCATTCATCTTGGTGGTTTGGTTTCTTTAAACCTGTCGCGAAACCATCTAACAGGTCAAATAAATCCAGACATTGGGAAGTTGGAGTTATTACAGTCTCTTGATTTATCAAGAAACCAGATCGATGGAAGAATTCCGACAAGTCTTTTTCAGATTTATGGTCTTGGTGACTTGGACTTGTCAAACAACAACCTGTCTGGAAATATTCCAATGGGGTCTCAGCTCCAAAACTTTGATCCGTCAGCCTTTGCCGAAAACCCTCTGCTTTGTGGACTTCCACTTCAAAGGATGTGTGATCAAGAGAAAGAGAAAGGCAGTGTTCAACAAACTGGCTTAGGGAATCAAGACCATGAAGGTGGGCTTGTAACGCGTGGATTTTACATCAGTATGGGGCTAGGATTTGCTTTTGGATTTTGCGGAGTTTTTGGCACATTGATGTTCCACGAGTCAGGCAGATCCACATAGTTCAAGTTCTTCATACTTTGGAAAGAATGACTCAACCTGAGGCCAGCAATATCATTAGGCAAAGGGTAATTAGTATGATATGTACATTCAAAGATTGAATATAACGTTTGAAGTTAGAATGATATGTATTCCATTTTCTAGTTGTACAAAAGAAATTAGCATCATACTCTTCATATATATTGTTGCTAAGATTAATTTGGTTTTTGTATGTTTTCATCAACAATGGTTTAATATATTCCACCTTCATGTGGGGTATAGTTCAGTTGGTTAAGCTCTTCCACCTCCACCCCCTCCAAACACTCAATGAATATTTTATAAATCCCCTCATCCATTCGCTTGTACTTAAAAAAAAAATAAATAAATTTACACAAATACTGCCTGGATTATATGCAATACGTACAACTTTAGTTTGATATATGTTAAAGAATGCCAAATTTATCACTAAAAGTATTAATTTTCAACTATTATTTATAATTGAGATTTTTGTGATTAGAATATAATGTGGTATGATTTATCATAGAGCCTTTTGACCAAAAACAAAACCTCAATTTATCACAGGGATTTTTGTCGTTTCTTATTGAAAGACGAAACTGCCCAGAAATGAAAATCACAACACCAAAACAGAAGAAACAGAAGAAGGAAAAACGACTTTGTCCAAAAAAAAAACAAGGGAAAGGGAAAACGACAACAAACAAAAACAATAAGAAAAACGACCTCGTTGGGTCTTTCCTTATGGGCCGTTGGGACGCACGTTTGGGCCTATCTGTGGTCTAACTTCTCCTTAAGTCAGAAGAATTGACTTCCTCTCAAGTGAAACAGTGTCGTCCTGACGTATTCAATGTATGATGCGGTGCAGATCTCATTCCCGCGTTGTGCAGGGGTAATTTCGTCTGACCACTTCGACTCTTGTCCGCATGTAATTATGTCATTGGCTTGTGAAATCTTACTCCCACAACTACTACATTCTACAAATAACACATATGGTGGTACTAGCTTGAATGTGTTGGTCAATTTGTGTTCCACACTGATTTCTTGTCGCCTCACAAAATTCATAAACATGTACCTTGCATTTGACACGAAGTGACTAGTTAGCTTTACAAGCATATAGAATTTGTTAGGAACCGAGCTCTGAATTGAGAGAAATCGAAATTCCATCACAATTATGTCATCTAACACGCATTCAAATTTTTGATTTTGATTTTGATTTTTTATGAACATCATCTTTTGAACTATACCCCAAAGTTCAACTCATTTGGCTCTCAATTTAGAAATTCGAGTTTAACCATCACTTTATAACTAGAACGGCACATGTTTTTATTTACTTAAACCCTCACACTTCCAAGTGTTGCAGAATGAAGAAGGTTCTATCCCTATGGTCTAGATTAATTTTTGCCATGGTAATTTTGAAGAAGAATGGTGAAGGGCATTATGCAAAGGGATCTATTGATAAAACGATGAGGAGTACAGTAGTGAACAATAAAATGATAGTATTTGCTTTTGAAACCCATTCAAAGAGAGAGAGAGCTAGAGGAAGGGGATGACCTAGCTAGAGAAACTCATCTAAAGATGATCGTGGGTGTGCCTTTTTTCTACGGGTCACCAAACTAAAGCAGATTGTTGGGTAACAAATGTGTTGTTGGTTAAACTCCAATTAATGACTGTTATAAAGGAGTTGCTCACTGTCTCTTTCTTTTAAGTACTTAGCTGAGTGGGACGACTTATAAGTGATTATGGATATGAGTTGGAGAGGATGGAAGCTTTGCATTAGTGCTTCAAAGATTATAGGCCTTTTGATTTATAGCAAATCAGTTTTAAGTTGGGTGTTCATGTTCTAATATGGTATCCATGTGCAATATAATATGCATATGTTAGTATTCAACAACATGCTTTCGTTAGTTATCTAACGGATCAAATACATATGCAATCTAATATGCATGTTAGTATTCAACAACATGCTTTCGTTAGTTATCTGACGGATCAAAATACATAGACGAACAAAAATTTTCAATAAACAATGAAATGTTTATGATACTAATTAAGTGCGTAAAAGTGTTTCGATTTGGATGAAATTATGTATGAATGATCTTCGAATAAGAACCTAAAAATTGAACCGATCGAATTATAAAATTAAAATGTGGAGTAACTTTACTAATCGGTTAGAGCTGGAGTATTGTTGTCTATATACTTATTAAAAAATGAGAAAAAAAAAAACTTTACTTTCTAATGTGCGTGGAAGGGTTTGAAATTAAGTGCAAAGGACCGGACACACTAGTTTGGTCAACTAACCTAGCCCACATATACATGAATACAATAGCAGACCCACAGAGGTGCAAGCAGGTGCAGACCTCCCCTCCCCGAAAAAAAGTTTGGAGTCACTAGAAGTTGCCCTCTGCTCTGCCTTGGAGGTGCACACCAACTGTTTGAAAAAATACATGAATGACCTTTTGTTTCCTCTTCTTTGATGTGCTATGCGCTGCACATCCTTTTTTTTCTTTTTTAAAATTATGGTGAAAACGATGCGTTTTGGGCAAGGCCAAAAAAAATAAAAAATGAAAAGAAACCTAAAGCAGCCTTGCGTAGAAACTTGAAAAAGCCATGGCCAAGTTGGAACTAAACGGTCGGTGAACCATGATAATCATCCCTTGCGTTGGAACTTGAAGTCTTGATGTAATGTTTTTCTTTTTCCTTTTTTTAATAAAATGTCTTTTATTAATATATTTTTTTTCTGCTTTGGCTCTCTCTTTATTCATATAGGGTTTATGGTTTAGAACTCGACTGCTCCAACACTTTTACACTCTACTATACAATGCTTTTACGACAAATTGTTATCTTGTAAAATAAGACAGTACTGTTTAAAAGAATTCGTCGTCTATTACAATTATTGTTGTAATAAAAAAAAGTTTTGAACTTTTAGCCTTTTAAATATTGCCCCTCCTTTAAAAATTCATGAATCCGCCACTGCATAAATATTAGGATTTAAGTAAATAAAAATATGTTAAATTGTATTTTCATAAAGAATATGATCTGGCAATAGTTAAATCTGTCAACAGAGAGAATCATCAATAACACATGTATCTAAAATCGGAGCATCATGTAAGAAGAGAATGGAAGGGGAGTGAGGAAACAGTAGAAATAGACTTACGTCAATTTTGGTAACAAAAAAAAAAACGGATATTAAACATCTAAACAAAATTCTGTATTTTATAAACGTAGAGGAGCCAATTCCGTATAGGCTATATTAGTTAAATCTAGCTAAAGAAAAATAAAAAATGTTTGCTGCATAGAATTGTTGATGTTAAATTATAAATCGGGAGTTTGGAGTAAACCACAAGATACTAAAATGTAATTATAAATCGGGAATATGTATCACTATATTCAAAACTATAGACCTTTTTTTTTAAGGAACTATACATAAAATTGCTGATGCTAAATTATAGATTGGGAATTCTGAATAAACCACATTATACTATTCTACTCCTAAAAAGTAAATATAAATTAATATATAACGAGCATGTTATAACATGTATAGTATTCTACTACTAATACGACAAATTGTACTACAATGATCATATAAATAAAAGCGAGATAATCTTGAACGTACACCCGTGTTTTTTTTCTTTCTAAAAGCTCAATTGAATCCAAATTCAATATGTTGAATACGTTTTACGTGAAACCAGTAATTCTTTTGAGTCTTTTATCTCTCTTTTCCTCCAAGAGACATTTGAAGTTTATAAACCATTTGTTTTGGGTTATAGTTGTTTCAATCAGGAAAAATTTCTTGCCAATGGGTATTTTGAGGATTACTTGAATATGTTACTTACACGAACCTTATCTGAAGCAATTCCACATTCAGGATATTGAAGTGAAATCAAAGGTGGCACATCTAAATATGTGAAAGAAAAGAATACTTCTATATATGGGCTAGCACAATGTTGGCATTATATTGGGAAGGACAAGCGTCCCGCATAATATAACGCAGCATGCAAAAGCTACCTGAGTAGAGCAAGCCTACAACTTCGTAAGCTTTGCCCTCTTAATCGAGGAGCTATAATTTGGGTCATAGATTGTCTTTTAAAATACTCAGATTCACTGTTCTTTGGTAGATTTGATATGGATAACGCCCTTTAGGAGATGAGTTCAAAAGTTGTTGATAATCACAACTTCACATATTTGCACTTGCGAATCAACTGTTTGCCATAAAATGTTCTGGCTTTCTATGTTCCTGCCAAATTTACGAATGGTAAACAAAGGCCAATTGATTTGATATTGCATAATGAATCCACTAATATGTATTATAGGTAACAATTGTGCCTGATATTGACTTGAATCTTCACCTATATATTCATCACTTTCTCATTTCTTTCTTATTTTTAATGACCCAAAATCTTGTCCACTGATCACAAATTCATTCTTCATATATATATATAAAGAAGAATAATAAAAATGTAATTATCTGATTTGGATAATTCCAAAATTTATTCAATTACTTAACTCAAGTTACTTCCTGGCCACTTGCATCTTGGAAATTAGTGTCGAACTTAATTTCTAGTAGTAGCTAGTAGTAGTAGATAAATGATATATTGTAGTCCTTTTTCATGTTTTATCTTGAATAAATGTATGACTCTGGTTTTGATCTTCTGTCTGTATGAATATCTCAAACACGTTACAAAGATAGGAAAGAATCCGATCTCAAGTCGAAAGGATGTTTCAAAAATTAATGCATGCTCTTCTTTTTTGCATACCAGCAACATCCCACTTCAAAAATATAATTCCCTTTTGAAAAATGTGGTTTTGGTAAAATTATTTTAGAATATAAAGGGGCTTTAGTGATTTTCTATTTAGGCACAATTGTTCTTTTGGTAAAAAGGGACTTTAGAGTGTTACCAAAAAAAAAAAGGGACTTTAGAGAGTTCAATATAATATACCTCGGTGGACTGGAATAACCTAGTTGGGTATAAAGTTTGGCAAAGACAGTTAACTTGTTGCTCGTAATCTTGGTCCATTGCCGATTACTGTTTTGATGTTAAGATTAAGAATGATTTAGGCCCATAATTCTGCAGTAGGCAATCCTGAATCTCCATAAATGGGTATGACTGGTTAAGGTGACCAGCTTGTCGGAACCACATAAAACAAAGCTTAACCTTGGCCCTATGAAACGTACGGGCGAACCGAATAAAAAAGTGTTTTTGATAAAAACAATTTTACAGGTTATGAGCCACTCATGCATTCAATCTTCCAATACGAAACTTCCACAAGTCTTCTCTCATCCATTTATTTCCACAAGTCTACTCATCCATTAATGCACTTGTGGAAATAAGGAAAATCCTATGTTCATAATTGGACACTCTTTGTGGGTTGAAGACTTGCAGCATATGAAATATTAGAACAAAAATCATAAACACAACCAAAGGCAACAACATTTAGAACCAATAATAAGAAACCAAGAATAGTAGCAAGGAATTAACTACAAAGTCAATCAATTTTACGCGTTCCAAATTAATAATTCCAAGATGCATTCAATTCCTAGCAGAAGCGCACGTCATTGCTGGCGGTCCTGTTTGGTGAATATGTGGCTCTGTTTTGGTCACCTGTTGCTAGCTTCTCCTTGTGGCTTGTGTCCATTACTTGTTTGCTTCAGTCAAGGAGAAATTTGAGGTGGAAGACAATAATGGCAACAGTATGGTCACATGAAATAATCAAATGACACATATGTACGTATGGCGTCCAAATTGGCAGCTCAGAAAGATAAAGTCACGTAGATATAGGGAGGAGAAAATTTGGTAACCATTCCACCCTTATTTGGTTTTCACGTGCTAAAGATGTGGGGTTTTGGTTTGGTAGATAAAATTCCAAATTATATGTGATGATGATCATTACAATTTCATTTAAATTGTTATTACTGTATCATGTGGGTGTGACGCACATATATAACTTACAAGTATATAGGGTTTAGGTCATCCTTCATTTTCATTACTAGTACTTCTGCTTCTTCCTCCTCTCTTCTTGATCTTGATTTTACTAAACATGGTCGACGCAAGATGCTTCGAGTTCAAGTTCCTTCATGCATTTCTGGTGCTGCTTTTGTTGCTGCACATGAATAATCCTTCCATTGGATGCATAGAGAGGGAAAGGGAAGCACTCCTTGCATTCAAACAAGGCATCGTGGATACCGACAATCAACTCTCTTCCTGGGGAAGCTCAGAAGTCCAAAATGAAGATTGTTGCACATGGAAAGGAGTCGAGTGCAATCTAACTGGCCATGTAATTGAACTCCAGCTTTTTAACCAGTCTTTGCAAGGTATCATGATTTGTCCTAAATAAATATGATTGAGTTGGTCTTTTTCTTACATAAAATACTCCAAAATCTCATGCTACTGTTCATCTCTATATCAAAACCACTATATATTGTGCAAACTATATGTCGACCTCTTTTTTTTTTTTGGCCAATTATATGTCAACCTAATTAACAACCGTTTTTGAAGTGTAGGTTCAGTCCCTGATGTTTGGGGCAACATGAGCTCTCTGAGAGTCCTTAACCTCTGGGAAAACCAATTCAAAGGAGGGTTCCCAAATTCCTTTTCCAAGTTATGTAGTTTGCAAACATTGGTTCTTTCGAATAATAATCTCACTGGACAATTTTCGGAGCTCATTCAAATGTTGTCTAAATGTGCTCAAAACTCATTAGATTTTTTGGATCTCTCTGACAATCGATTAAGCGGAAGCTTACCCGAAAGTATTGAGAAAATGGTACGGTTGACATATTTACACGTATCTGGAAATCAATTAACCGGAAGATTGCCTGAAAGTATTGGGAATATGTCATTGAGAGAATTAGGTCTCTATGGAAATCGATTAAGCGGGAGACTACCTGAAAGTATTGGACAAATGTCCAAACTGGTTTATATGAACCTCGGTATGAATTCTTTGGAAGGAGAGATTTCAGAGACTCATTTTTCCCAACTTTCCATGTTAAAGACTTTGGATTTATCCTCTAACTCGCTAGTTTTGAACTTCCATTCTGATTGGGTTGTAAGACAATAACTTGTCTTACGTAAATGTGGTCTTCTAATCCTATAAGGATTTGGCAATTCACATGATCTAGGAGTGCAAACTTAAACATTATCTGCGGTTCTTTTTCTAGAGAGTGTTTTAATAAGAAAAGAACTTAGAGAATTCCTAATTCTATATGGATTGAAACACACTATCCTAATGCAATCTGGATTGCTTAAGTATTTCTTAATGGGCAGGAAACTTAAGTAAATGCATATAAATAGAGGTCCCTTCTCTATCAGTCGATATACATACTCATACAGAAATCTCACCCCATAAGAGAAAGAGCTTAAGGACTGCATAGAAGAAGAAGATCTCTATCCTACCTACTGAAGCCATGTCTGATCAAGGTTAGTATTATTGAATAAAGACTTGAAATAACTTACATGTGGTATCAGAGCACTAGGTCTTGTTCTATAATCTAATCTTTCGAATTTTATAAAATCTGCATCACGTTTAAAGCTTCTAGTTGATCATTAGTCATAAAGCATGTATTTAAAACTAATTGCATATCTGTTTGATCAAGTTTTGATTAAGAGCATCAAGTTTTCTGCTCGATCATGCTTATAAGACTTTTGATCAAAGACTGAAATTACAGCTGCAACAGTTGAACGAGCCACAGCAGTTTAATTGGTACAGCAGCAGTTTCAATCAATAGATTGATCAAGAATTGCATCACAATTCGTAGCCTTCTGTGTTGATTTCATCCACAGATGGAAAAGGCACAGATTGATGACAATTGTGATGGAACAACATGGAAAAGGACTGTGTAAACTGCAAGAAATTTCTTGATCCACAGATAAGAAGTTTCTTGCACAGGGAGTTTATTCAGACCTAAAAAAAATTTCCAGTGTTTTGGAACATGTTCAGTTTATAACCTACAGGTATAAATTGATAATGTTTAAGTAAAGATTTATTGGGGACAGTTCATTTATTTTATTATTATGTTTCAGTTAATTCCTCAAGCTATCAGTCCATTGTAACTTTAACTGGATCGAATTACCAAAAGTGGAAACAAGACCTGGAAATCTCTTTGGGATTTCTGGATTATGATTTTGTCCTCAAAGAAAACCCACCTCAAGCCCCAGCTACAGATGCCTCTACAGAAGTCAAAACCAAGTTTGCTAGATGGGAAAAGGCAAACAAATTGACCATGTTGATTATGCAGAGAGCTATGGCTCCATCTGTAAAAGGAAGCATCCCTAAATCTGAGCATGCTAAGGAGTATTAGGAATCTATTGCACAAAGGTTCAAGGAATCAGAGAAAGTTGTTAAGAGTACCTTGCTGAGTCAACTGACAGACATGAAATATGATGGAAAAGGCTGTGTTAGAGCTCACATTATGAATCTGATCGACATAGGGACTAAGTTGCAGGAATTGAAAATGAATGTGGATGAGGATATGATGGTGCACTTTGCTTTGAATTCACTGCCTAAGGAGTTTAAGTCTCTCAAAGATACATATATAGCTCAAAAGGAAAATTGGACACTGAATGACCTCATAACCATAAGTGTTCAGCAGGAAATCAATATCATAAAAGAAAGAGGTGCTAGGATGGTGAATCTGGTTCAAACCAAACAAAATCTGGAATTTAAGAACAAAGGAGCTGCTGCTGGAAGAGAAAAGGAAAAGGAGAATAATAGTTTAAAGGCCTTGAAACCAGTGGGACTAAAGTGCTTTTTCTGCAAGAAAAATGGGCATATGAAGAAGGATTGCAGGAAATACAAGAAATGGTTGGATAAGCAACAGGCTAAAGGGGTTAACAAGGAGGAGGCTGCCAAGCAAGGATGAAGTGAAGGTGTTCGTAGGCAATGGAGTTAGAGTTAAAGTAGACTTCATTGGAGTAGTTAGGCTTGAATTAGATTTTGGTTTTATTTTGGAATTAGAAGATGTGGTTTACATTCCTACTATAAGGAAAAACCCGATCTCAGTTACTAGGCTTGTAAAGTCAAAGTTCACTTTGAACTTTGATGATTTTGGTTGTTCTATTTTCAGAAATAAAGAGATAGTTGGAAAAGCAAGTATTGTTGATAACTTGTTTCGATTGAATTGCAAAACAGCAGAAATGGAAATCAATGTCATCCAATCCAATCCGATCAAAACAGAAAACTTTAAAACATGGCATAAAAGGCTTGGACATATATCAAAGGAAAGAATGAAAACCTTATGCAAAGAATTAGTTCTACCACCATTGAATTTTGATATAGATGAAGTCTGCATTGAATGTGTAAAAGGGAAATTAACTAACTTGAGAAAGAAAGGAGCTGTGGGAAGTCAAAGTGTTCTAGAATTAATCCATACAGACATATGTGGTCCATTTCCAACTTCAACTCATGAAGGGTTTAACTATTTCATCACCTTTACAGATGATTACTCAAGGTATGGACATGTTTTTCTGATCAAAGAAAAATCCAGCTCTTTGGACATGTTCAAAATCTACAAGGCTGAAGTAGAAAACCAACTAGACCTAAAAATCAAAGTTGTAAGGTCTGATAGAGGAGGGGAGTTTTATGGGAGATTTGATGAAAGTGGAAGAAACCTTGGACCATTTGCCAAATTTCTGCAACAAGAAGGGATAATTGCTCAATACACAAATCCAGGAACACCACAGCAAAATGGCATCGCAGAGAGAAGAAACAGAACATTGAAGGATATGATTAGGAGTATGATGTGTTGCACAAATCTACCTATGTTCTTGTGGGGAGAAGCACTGAAAACAGCCAATTACATACTTAATCGGGTTCCAACCAAAAGTGTGAACAAAATTCCCTATGAAATCTGGAACAAAAGGAAACCAAGCCTAAACCATTTAAAGGTATGGGGATGCAAAGCCGAAGCCAAGCTTTATAACCCTATGGAAAAGAAATTGGACTCAAGAACTACAAGTGGTTATTTCATTGGATATCCGGATAAAACAAAGGGATACAGGTTCTATTGTCCCAAAAACACAACCAGGTTTGTGGAAACACAGAGAGCAGTGTTCATAGAATCTGAAGATGAAAGAATTGAAGATAAAAGTTTTGAGTTTGATGAAGTGATAACAGAAGTTGAGAATTCTGTTGAAACAAACACACAAAGTGAAATTGTGATCCTACCAAGTTTAAACCTGAGTGACAACCAAACTGATGCAGAAGAACAGACAACAGCAGATCAAGTTCAAGAACAGCAAATCATGCAACCAGAAACTGAGAATGCAGAAGTAGAAAATAATGCACAGTTAAACTTGGAACTGAGAAGATCACAGAGACCAAGGAAAAGAGCCTTACATGATGACTATCATGTCTATCTCCAAGAATCTGAAAACGATGTGAATGGTATAGAAGATCCCATTAATTTCAAGCAAGCTATGATGAGTGAGAAATGTGAAAATTGGTGGGCTGCTATGAAGTCAGAATTAAGCTCTATGGAAAAGAATAAAGTTTGGGAATTAGTGCCTTTACCAAAGGGATGCAAACCAATAGGTTGCAAGTGGGTTTTCAAAACCAAAAGAGACTCAAAGGGACAGATTGACAGATTTAAGGCAAGACTAGTTGCCAAAGGATTCACACAACAAGAAGGAATTGACTACAATGAGACCTACTCCCCAGTCTCAACCAAAGACTCATTTCGAGTCATAATGGCACTTGTAGCTCATTTTGATTTACAGTTACACCAGATGGATGTAAAGACTGCATTCTTGAATGGAAACCTAGAGGAGGAAATCTACATGCAACAACCAGAAGGTTTTATTCAAGAGAAGGGAGAAAATCTGGTTTGCAGGCTATGTAAATCGATTTATGGCCTCAAACAAGCATCAAGACAGTGGTATATAAGGTTCAATGAAGTTGTTAAGCAATATGGTTTCACAAAAAATATCTTGGATGAATGCATTTACATGAAGAGGAGTAAGAGTCATTTCATAATTCTAGTTCTCTATGTTGATGACATATTGTTAGCTTGCACTAATATGTCAATGTTGCATGACTGCAAAGCATTCCTTGCTAAGCATTTTGACATGACTGATCTGGGAGAAGCCTCTTATGTATTGGGAATTGAGATAAGTAGAGACAGAAGCAAGGGTCTGCTAGGTCTCTCACAGAAAGCTTACATAGAAAAGATATTAAATAGGTTTAATATGCAAGATTGTGCAGGCACAGATGTGCCTATTTCGAAGGGAGACAAGTTCAGTAGAGACCAAGCACCTAAAACTGATCAAGAAAAGTTGGAGATGGCTGACAAGCCTTATGCCTCTCTGGTAGGGAGTCTAATGTATGCGCAGGTCTGCACAAGACCAGATATAGCATTTCCTATAAGTGTATTGGGAAGATTCCAATCAAATCCTGGACAAGCTCACTGGATTGCAGGTAAGAGAGTTATGCGATATCTGCAGAGGACAAAGAGTTATAAGTTGGTTTTTAAAAGAAGTGACAGATTGGAATTGGAAGGTTTTGCAGATGCAGACTTTGCAGGATGCAAAGATGATCTAAAATCAACATCAGGTTTTGTTTTTCGTTTTGCAGGAGCTGCAATATCATGGAGAAGCATCAAACAACCTCTCACAGTTGCTTCAACTATGTTGGCTGAATTTCTAGCCTGTTATGAAGCAACCTCTCAAGCTATGTGGTTAAAGAACTTTATCTCTAGTCTAAATGTGGTTGAGTCAATTGACAGACCTATACAACTTTGGAATGACAACAGTGCAACAGTCCTTTTTGCAAAAGGGAACAAAAGGACCAAAGCTTCAAGAATCCTAGAAGTTAAGTTCTTTACTGTCAAGGAGAAAATAAGAGATGGATACACTACATTAGATCATATCAGCACAAACGACATGATAGCTGATCCACTCACAAAAGGATTGCCTAATGGTGTGTTCCATAAACATGTGATTAGTATGGGACTAACAACTGAATTGAGTGGCTAAAACAGTGGGAGCATCAGTGGGAGTTTGGTTCTTTTGGTTCAGCACTTGTTAATTAGTTTTGTTTCTGTTTCAGTTTGCTTAACTAGTAGAGTTACAATGGATGATTTCAGACTTGAGGTTAATAAAGTTTTATATTCAGTTTAATTACTGGAATTGTTTTATAATTGCTTGAACACATATTTATGACAGCAATGCTAGCATAAAGAGAAGCTGTACAGGTTTTGTGTTCATGACAGTTGTGTCTTTGTTTGTTCAAAGACAAGACCTTGGTAGTCATTTGCAGGGACGATAGAGTAGTCATGATATAATTAAGCACTTCCAGGTTTTTCATGATTACTCTGAAATTTTAATCTTGATCGAAGCTTCATGTAGTGTTGGAAAATTTTAAGTGTGATTATAAAGGTTTCGATAACTGTATGTTCAATATGCCTCGATAATTCCTTATAATTTTCCAAAACTGACAGTTGCTTGGTGGGAATTTTGTTTAGTTGAAACTCCACAAGGCCTTAAAGTGATCAGTGAAATTTGCTTTGTGATTATTGACCAAGTGGGAGACTGTAAGACAATAACTTGTCTTACGTAAATGTGGTCTTCTAATCCTATAAGGATTTGGCAATTCACATGATCTAGGAGTGCAAACTTAAACATTATCTGCGGTTCTTTTTCTAGAGAGTGTTTTAATAAGAAAAGAACTTAGAGAATTCCTAATTCTATATGGATTGAAACACACTATCCTAATGCAATCTGGATTGCTTAAGTATTTCTTAATGGGCAGGAAACTTAAGTAAATGCATATAAATAGAGGTCCCTTCTCTATCAGTCGATATACATACTCATACAGAAATCTCACCCCATAAGAGAAAGAGCTTAAGGACTGCATAGAAGAAGAAGATCTCTATCCTACCTACTGAAGCCATGTCTGATCAAGGTTAGTATTATTGAATAAAGACTTGAAATAACTTACATGGGTTCCTCCTTTTAAATTGGGTATCATAAGATTGGGGTCTTGCAAGATGGGTCCATTTTTCCCAAGATGGCTTCAAACTCAGGAAAACCAATACTCCCTTGATCTTTCTAATGCAGGAATTTCTGACATCCTCCCAAGTTGGTTTTGGGATTTGTCTCGTGAATCGGTCTTCATAGATCTCTCGCAAAACCAAATTAGAGGAAAACTTGAAAATTCAAGATTCGAGTTTGCAACTTACCCTCGAGTAAATTTGAGTTGGAACCAATTGGAAGGTCCCATCCCTTCATTCTTGTCCAAAGCGTCGTTTCTAGATCTCTCCAATAATCAATTTTCTGGGTTGACTTCTTTCCTGTGTGCAATCAAGGCTAGTAATTTAACCTTTCTAGATCTCTCAAGCAACCATGTATCCGGGGAGCTTCCGGATTGCTGGAGGCATTTGGAAAAACTTCTCTTTCTTGATTTGAGTAACAATGGCTTTTCGGGAAAAATTCCGGCCACAATCGGCTATTTAGTTTCTATCAGAACACTGAAACTAAATAACAACACATTTGTAGGAGGGTTGCCTTCATCCTTGGAGCATTGTAGAGATCTAAGAGTTTTTGATGCTGGAGAAAATAAATTATCAGGGTCGTTACCTGATTGGTTAGGGTTCAGACTTGAAAATTTGGTTATACTTATTCTTCGGTCTAATCGTTTGCATGGAAGTATGCCATCCCAATTATGCTATTTAAGGCACATTCAAATTTTGGATTTCTCCATGAACAACATCTCTGGAACAATACCGAAATGCCTCAAGAACTTGACTGCTTTGGCTCAAAAAGGAAATTCAAATCGAAGCATCACTTATATTTACAGAGGTGAGCGTGGTCCTGGTGGGCCAATATTTGTAAATAGTTTTGATGATGAAGCATCCTTAATATGGAAAGGAACAATGTCAAAATACAAAAGTATTCTGGGGCTCGTGAGGAGTATTCATCTCTCCAGCAATAAATTAACCGGAGAGATTCCTAGTGAAATTGGTTACCTTGTTGGGTTGGTTTCTTTAAACCTATCGAGTAACCGGTTAACAGGTCAATTAACTCCAGAGATTGGAAAGTTGCAGTCATTAAACTCCCTTGATTTATCTAGAAACCAAATGTATGGTAGAATTCCAACAAGCTTTACTCAGATACATGGTCTTGGTGTCTTGGATTTATCATACAACAACTTATCTGGTAAAATTCCCATAGGGACTCAACTCCAAAGCTTTGATCCTTCTGCTTATGCTGGAAACCCTTTACTTTGTGGACTTCCACTCGAAAAGAATTGTAGTTCTCCGGAGAAAACAGGTTCAAATGAGCCTGTGGTTAGTGATCAAGAAGACAAGGACGCGGTCGTAACGCGAGGATTTTACATCAGTATAGGGCTTGGGTTTGCTGTTGGATTTTGGGGAGTTTTTGGCACCATTCTACTCAACAGGTCTTGCAGACACACATACTTCAACTTCTTGAATGATTGCAGTAATTGGCTTTACGTGAAGGCATCAATCCTCAGGGCAAAGTGTGCTTAACTCTCTCTCTCTCTCTCTCTCTCTCTCTCTCTCTCTCTCTCTCTCATTTAACTGTTAATTGTCTATCTATTTTTAGGAGCTTGTGCACCTCAGGAGACAACAACTCGACAAGCTTACTTCAGTTGAAGAGTGCAGAGGCCATGGACAACTATGTTATATGAAGTTTCGAGCTACCTATTGGCATAGTACTTATGTTTAATGCCATAACGTTCTTGTTTCATTTGGCATTTTTGTATTGTGTTCAGATAATTAATAATATCTACTGCAAAAGTTTGTTTTACTTCAATTTGATATTTTTACACACAAATGTCTGCCATATGTACGAACTGTAACCACTTAATTTCAAAATTGCACAACGCCTGCACTATTGAGAAATTGTCAATCAATACATAGGGAGAGGCAGGACATTTTCTTAGGGGATGGACTATAAAGTATCTCTATCTCGTAAAAGCACAAGCAAATAGCAATGGAAATGAAGAAGGCAAAAACAGAGGCAAAACAGGGGGGAGGATATTGCTCTCGGCACTGGCCATGTTACTGAACTCCAGCTTGGGTACAAGTCTTTGCAAGGTAAGACGATTAGTCTTAATTAAACTGATTCGGTTCATCTCTTTCTTACATAAATTACTCCAATCTCTAGCTAGTGTTGATCTCTCTATCAACCGCGGTTCGTGGTGCAGGTTCGATCCCCCGATGTGTGGCGCAACATGAGCTCCCTGGCAGTCCTTAATCTATTAGACTTTCCCACAGTAAATTGATATAAGTAAGAAATCATACCTAGCAAGACTTTTCCCATACTCTACACCAATGTCGGCAGCCCCAAGTGAAGGGAAAATTCTACAGTGCACCTGGCGCACTGATGCGCCACTTATTATAGACCTTTGGATGAGTAATTGGGGCATGTGGGGTAATCTAAAGCGTTGATTGTTGGTTACCGGTTAAATTGGTTGCTGTAGGTAAAATAATAAAAAAAAATACAAAAGTACTTGCTCTCTCATTCATAGACATTTCAAGTCAACTTTGGGTTGGGTTTCTCATTTCTTTATCTTCGAGTTCTATTCCTTCTACGATTGCTCTTCTCCTACTTCTGTGACGACGAGACGATGCCGACGATCACATCTCCTCTCCTCTCAGGTAGGTCATGCTCCTTCTTCTCCTTTTTTATTTCATTCTCCTTTCTAGGGCTTTGGGTCTGGGTATCTTCCTTGTTGCTGCTGCTTCATCGCTGGTTTTTCTTTGTTTTGTTTTTTTAGGTTTTCACAGTTATGATTTCTTTGTCTCACTCTCATCTGGATCTCCGTGGCTGGCTTTCTCTCAACCTCTCTATGGCAGGTAAGAACTCTAATTTTCTCCCTATCTTTCTAATTGTGCAATTTAGATGATTCGCATCAGAGCAGAAAGTATTTCAACTTTGAATTATGGTCTAGGCTTTCTAACAAAATGATTTATATGTCCTATTTTAATTTAGGGTTTAATGATTTGGGTATTGAATCGCAAGTCCTTATTATTATTATTATTTTTGGTAATATTTTGGATTTATATAGGAATTTGGTAATTTTTTGAAATTATAATTCTTTTTTTTTTCTCTTTCGAATTTTTCTCTCCCCTTTCTCCCTCTCAGAGATATCATTGCTACTTTCTTACTTTTTTTATTATTTGAATTTGAGGGTTGGAAGCTTGAGAGTTGTTCATTCTTGATAATGATATGAGACTTTAAATTGATGGCCTTGAGACTGCATATTGTTCAAACCAAAAGCATTGGGTTCTTGAAGGAAGATGCTAGACGATGGAGCATCCATTTCAACCTTGAAGAGATATTGCAGGTTTCTATTTTGTAAACTGTGTGTATTGTGTTTGATAACTTGGAATTTTATGTACTCTGTTTACTTGAGATCTCAATGTTAAAATAATGATCTAGAACTTGAGATAGGATTGAGACATTTATTGTCCTCCACGACAATGGAGCAAATTGGTGTCCATTACAACCCATGAGATCTATGACTTCTTATAATGTATTATTTTTGTGCTTCATATAATTTAGTCTAAATTGTAGAGTAATATATTTAGTTTCTAATCTGAATTAGTTCTGATTTTTCAGTGAACAATTCAAATTTTGGTATGGATGTTGAAGACTATATATGTAGTTGGTGGGTGTTCTAACATTTCTTTAAATATGATTGCATACAAATGACGTTGCTGTGAAAAAAGTCAAAAAAGTAACATGTTGATGCAATGTTGTTTCGTGATCAACTGGAAATACACAAACATTTGATTCAGTCTAGTAGGCTTAGTTGCATAGATATTTGAAGAATTAAGTCAGCATGCTAGTAATTGCTAAATGGCTGATTTTGTCTTGGTGACTTATGCTATCACCCAAAGTTGGAGGTCCTATCCTTGCTAGTTGTTTGGGAACATAGAGACGTGGAGATGAATCTGCACTTTGTGTTTCCCTTGTCTAATGGTTCCCGCGAGCCCTTTTTCATCATGAGTGTTTTGATTTGCTTTCTGGTTCGTTCAATGTATAGTAAAATATCGCTATATAATTTATTTCCTCTTATTTTGTAGCGGGAGTAGCTATCTTCATTTTACTAATCTCATTTTATTCAACTCGTGAAGGTGAGGACTTCACTAGCAAGATACATATAATGCTACAAATTTTTTTGTGAAGTTATGCTGTGATTCCCTTTTTGTTTTCTTCTCATTTGTATTTTTTCTTGAAACATTTGACAGTACAAGGAGTCACAGAGGCAGAATAATTCGACGATTCATATATTTTGTGGCTTATGAGTTGGCGGTGTGTGTTTTATTTGGTTATGAATTGGGTGAATAGTAGTTTGAGTGAGTGTCATGTCAAGTTGGTTGCATAAGAAATACACAAATTCCTGGGAAGAATACGATTTCTTGGATTGTTTATTAGGAGTAGGATGTGTTTAATTGTTGTCGGCATTTTGTTTAGTTTTTCATATATGCGATTAGAATGGTTAAAAGCACAAAAATTCTGTTGTTTTTACTTTTAGGTACTTAAATCATGGAAGATAAGAAAAATGAAATGACAGAGGTCGTTTGGCAATTACCATTCAGACGATTGGCTTTCACAAATTAGAATGGCAATTACATAGCGCCTATTTGTCAATTGCCAACATGACGTGGTTGTGATGTAGCAATATAAAGGAATTTTGTATGAGCTTGGTGACGTAAGGCATGGGCTGAATTGAAGATGGGAGTGTAGTAGATTGTAGTTCAATTGTTTTGCTCTATTTCTACCGTTGTTATTTAGGCTTCAGATCTTGATTGTAGTTCAGTTTTTTTTTTCTTCCTTCTTGTACTTGGCATTTAGTTTGTTTTATTTTTTTGCCTGAAATACTTGGCATTTAGTTTTAATGTATTGCTTTTGATGGACAAGTTATCCATTCCCATTATGTGTACTTAGTAGGATATTTCATTAAACTCATGGTTATGAGAAATATAAATAATTATAAAAACTATTGATTTGTTTTCTTTATGTTATTGGCAGCCTTTTTAATTTTGAGAATGTAAATACATTATGTGATTTGTCAATGCAATTGACAAACAGATAGTGCCATTTGTATTTTAGTTTTGCAATTGACAAACAAAGAATTCTCATTTGCATTCCAATCGTGCAAAGGCTGTGACACCTATTGAACTTATAGGAAAATTCTACAATGGGCGTGGTGTATCCAAGCGCCCAAAATATCAGCCATTGGATGAGTAAGTGGAGATGAGGGTTAAATCCACACCATTGAATGCTAGTAACCTATTAAAAGGGTTGGTGTAGGTAAAAGTGAATAAAATAAAAATTAAATAGAAAAAGAAAAAGAAAACAAGAAAAGAAAAACAGAACGACAGAAAGGGAGAAGGGAAGATCGTGAATTGCTGCTGAGGCAATCCCACCAACGGCACTCTATCTTTCATCTCTCCCTCTCTTCCCCTACATGTGAATCGCTTGATTCTGGAGATGAATTGAGAAGATCTTAAATCTCGGTGGCTGGGCATTTTGCATGGTTCACAAAAAACCAGTGGAAACAAGTTGATGTTGCTGAAACGTATTTAAGTGGCCATTGCAAAGGTAAAATTAATAGCTTTATTATCCTTGTCCACACTTGAGTTCCCAAAGACCAGCAATATAACATTTTGCTATATTGATATGCTCAAAGAAAACCAGCTATTTCTATGGGTAATTTTCCCTCTATGAAATCAAGTAATTATGTTATGAAAAGAAAACCAGAAAAACTAAGCAGAAATTAATGCAGCACAGGAAGAAACTAAGCAGAAGTAAATGGGTTTTTGATTTGCTGAACAAGCATAATGCAATTGACAAACAGTGAGTTGGAAATTGAACAAAAATAATACAATTGACAAACAGTTAGTTTGTAATTGAACAAAAAGAATGCAATTGACAAACCGTAAGTTTGAAATTGCAAACGTGCATGCATGCCTTTTTTCAACCCTTTTGGCTTGGTTTTCCACAAGATTTCAATTCCCTTTCAAAATAGTTTTGTAACCCCAAAGCTTATGTAACTTGTTTGATGCCATAAACGTATTATATAATGATGTCAAATATGATCGTGTATTGTTGTATGTGAATGGATTGAATGAGTTAATTTGAAAGGAAGTGACCATAAGATGGAAAGGGCACTGATAGATTGGGTCACCTAGGAGGAAAAGGAAATAACTCAATTGACAAACAAGGTGTTGGAAATTGAATAAACATAATGCAATTGACAAACATTTAGTTCGAAATTGAACACGTATAATGCAATTGACAAACTGTCTGTTTGAAATTGCAAACGTGCATGCATGCCTATTTTCTTAACGTTTGGCTTCGTTTTCCACAGGATTTCACTTCCCATTTACGATATTACAATAGGAAGGACTTGTATTACACTGATGGACATTTGTGTTCCATTATATTATAAAATCAATTCTTAATCGTGTAATATCGTAATTTACAAAAAAAGGACATGTAATACAATATTAAGGTAAAGTGGAACATTCGGAAGTTAAATTAGGTCCCTATACTTGTAAACACGGATGTTTACAATATTAAGGTCTCATATTACTCTGTTTTGGACAGCTGTGTTCCATAGAATTGTAAAACCCATCCGTAATCTTGTAATATCGTAATTTACAAGGATAAAGACATCTAGTACAATATTAAGGTAACTAGGGACATTAGGAAAGTAAATTGGGTCCTTATACGTGTAAACACAAATGTTTACATTATTAAGGTATCGTATTACTCTGTTTAGGACAGTTATGTTCCATATGATTGTAAAATGCATCCTTAATCTTGTAATATCGTAATTTACAAAGATAAAGACATGTAGTACTATATTAGGGTAAATGGGAACATTCGGATGGTAAATTGGGTCCTTATACTTGTAAACTCGGATGTTTACAATACTAAGGTCTTATATTACTCTTTTATGGATAGTTATGTTCCAGAACATTGTAAAACCCATCCTTAATCTTGTAATATCGTAATTTACAAAGAGAAGGACGTCTAGTACAATATTAAGGTAACTAGGGACATTAGGAAAGTAAATTGAGTCCTTATATGTGTAAACACAAACATTTACTATATTAAGGTCTTGTTTTACTCGGTTTTGGACAGTTATGTTCCATATGATTGTAAAATGCATCCTTAATCTTGTAATATCGTAATTTACAAAGATAAAGACATGTAGTACAATATTAGGGTAAATGGGAACATTCAGATGGTAAATTGGGTCCTTATACTTGTAAACTCGGATGTTTACAATACTAAGGTCTTGTATTACTCTTTTATGGATAGTTATGTTCTAGAGCATTGTAAAACCCATCCTTAATCTTGTAACATCGTAATTTACAAAGAGAAGGACGTCTAGTACAATATTAAGGTAACTAGGGACATTAGGAAAGTAAATTGAGTCCTTATACGTGTAAACACAAACGTTTACTATATTAAGGTCTTGTTTTACTCGATTTTGGACAGTTATGTTCCATGTGATTGTAAAATGCATCCTTAATCTTGTAATCTCGAAATTTACAAAGATAAAGACATGTAGTACAATATTAGGGTAAATGGGAACATTCGGATGGTAAATTGGGTCTTTATACTTGTAAACTCGGATGTTTACAATACTAAGGTCTTGTATTACTCTTTTATGGATAGTTATGTTCCAGAACATTGTAAAACTCATCCTTAATCTTGTAATATCGTAATTTACAAAGAGAAGGACGTCTAGTACAATATTAAGGTAACTAGGGACATTAGGAAAGTAAATTGAGTCCTTATATGTGTAAACACAAACATTTACTATATTAAGGTCTTGTTTTACTCAGTTTTGGACAGTTATGTTCCATATGATTGTAAAATGCATCCTTAATCTTGTAATATCGTAATTTACAAAGATAAAGACATGTAGTACAATATTAGGGTAAATGGGAACATTCGGATGGTAAATTGGGTCCTTATACTTGTAAACTCGGATGTTTACAATACTAAGGTCTTGTATTACTCTTTTATGGATAGTTATGTTCTAGAGCATTGTAAAACTCATCATTAATCTTGTAACATCGTAATTTACAAAGAAAAGGACGTCTAGTACAATATTAAGGTAACTAGCGACATTAGGAAAGTAAATTGAGTCCTTATACGTGTAAACACAAATGTTTACTATATTAAGGTCTTGTTTTACTCGGTTTTGGACAGTTATGTTCCATGTGATTGTAAAATGCATCCTTAATCTTGTAATATCGAAATTTACAAAGATAAAGACATGTAGTACAATATTAGGGTAAATGGGAACATTCGGATGGTAAATTGGGTCCTTATACTTCTAAACTCGAATGTTTACAATACTAAGGTCTTGTATTACTCTTTTATGGATAGTTATGTTCCAGAACATTGTAAAACCCATCCTTAATCTTGTAATATCGTAATTTACAAAGAGAAGGACGTCTAGTACAATATTAAGGTAACTAGGGACATTAGGAAAGTAAATTGAGTCCTTATACGTGTAAACACAAACTTTTACTATATTAAGATCTTGTTTTACTTGGTTTTGGACAGTTATGTTCCATTTGATTGTAAAATGCATCCTTAATCCTTGTAAATGAGTATTTACAACATTATGGATTAGGTGAACCCTAATGTTGTAATCATGGTTCAAAAACTTGTAAACCGCTACCCAAATTTTGTAACTTATAAGTTTTAGGATCCTCTTACAATGTTAGGGTACTCTCATATCCAAACTACTGTAAATCACTATCCTATCATATGCCAATTGCCAAATAGGAAGGGCATAATTGCATTACCCTTATGCAATTGCATTTTCAAAAAGTGGAAACTTGATAACTTGTATAACCGGTAGGTACTCTCATATCCAAACTACTGTAAATCACTATCCTATCATATGCCAATTGCCAAACAGGAAGGGCATAATTGCATGACCCTTATGCAATTGCATTTTCAAAAAGTGGAAACTTGATAACTTGTATAACCGGTAACCAATTTTTTTTAAAATCTGGGAGCATCATAAAGGACAAATGGTGCATGGGTGCACCTGGTGCACTATAGAAGGACCTAAATGTCTTCAATTTCAACCACTCATTTAATGCAACATGACTTCCTCCAAAAGCCAAACCAAAACCAGAACTTGCTGCCCCATTTACTACATGGGTCCCACATGGGAATTTTACCAATCTCAACATAAATGCCTCAACAACTTGAATCTTCAACTCAAAATTTGGTCGTGAAAGACTCATGGGTCTGTGGTCAGTGTCCACGCTGAAGAAAAAGTCCTACGCCTTCTGTCCACAGCTTCTCAAGGAGACATGATATTTTGGCATATACATTATTTTCCGCCCTCAATTAATTGTCATTGTATACACAGCAATATCTACCCTATATTGCTATGACCAAGTTTTTCCTTTTGACCAATCAACAAGAAGACAGCATACGGCACTTAAAAAGATATAGGCAGTCCGTAGCTCTTAAGAAAATCGAAATGGTTAGATCTTTATCTAGATAATAACCAGATTGAAGGAGGAAACTTGAAATCTTTTGCTGGGCTATGTAGTTTGCAATCATTGTGGCTTAAAAGCAATCATCTGGGTGGACAACTATCCAAGTTTGTTAAACTATTGCCTATGTGTGCTCAAAACTCATTAGAGTTTTTGGATCTCTCCTGGAATGGCCTTGCGAGCTTTTCATCTTTGAAATTCTTGTATCTTAATACCAATCTATTAAGCGGAAGAATACCTGAAAGTCTTGGACAAATGTCCCAACTGATACAAATTGATTTAGGCATGAACTCTTCGAAAGGGATGGTTTCAGAAACCCACTTCTCAAAACTCTCCAAATTATGATATCTGAATTTATCATTTAACTCATTAGTTTTAAACTTCATGGATTTTGATGACAAATCCAAATGGAAAGATTAAAATACCCTTAAAAATGGATGGAAAATTATATGGTGTTAAAGTCATGACAAATCATGGATTTTGATGAATTAGATGATATTTCTCTTAAATTTTTCTTTAAGGTGACAAATTGAAAATGAAGTATAAATTCAAGTTACATTTCTACCAAAATCCCGTCATATTACTTGTCTACTTGCACCATGGACAAATTTTTCTGCTATGATTATTTCTCCACAAACCAATATGAATAAGAGTATCTAGCATCTTTCTTTTTCATTTTATATTAAACTACAGACTTATCCTCACTAAAGTTAGGACTGCCCCCTCTCATCCTCCTACGTATATTATTATTAAGGAACAAAAAAGAAAAAAAAACTGGGGGAAAAAGGACCAAAACCCTACAATAATTTCCCATGATCTACGGTCAGACCTATTATTAAGCCCCAATTAGGTTAAAACTATGACTGATTTTCGTGTGGAACTGGGGATTCTCAAGATGTGCAACATCTGAGAAGGTAAAGTCTTTTGTGGAGCCACCCACGCATTAATTCATGCTTCCAAAACCAAATTTCCACAAGTCTTACCTAATTAAGTTCCCAACTTCATTGAAATTCATTTTCAGACCAGAAGAAAAACAAAGGCTGCCTTTATTGAATTGAATTCTAGCTTTTACCAAATTAACTTTATGCATATATAATTCAATCAATATTCTGTCTTCCAAATTTATAATTCCATATGCATGATTCATTCAATTACTAGCAGAATCATATCATGGATATGGTCCTGTTTTGCATATAAATTGTGGCTCTCTTCTTATTGTGACTTGTAAGTCTACTTTTCTTTGTAGCGTGTTTGAGACGAACTGGAAAAGACGAACTCACATTTGATAAAAATAATTAAGTTCATTACTTGTCTACTTGTCCACATTTGACAAATTTTTCTTCTATTTTTATCTTTCCATAGACCAATATGAATAAAAGTCTAGCTTCTTTCTTTTTCTTTTAAAATTAAATACACACTCATCCTCACTAAAGTTAGGAGAGAAGTCCTGCACTTCGGACTGCCCCCTCTCATCCCCCTATGTATATTATTATTAAGGAACAAAAAAGAAAATTACTATTGAGGGATCCCTTAAATAATTTTATTTGAGGGACACCATTTAGGGTACTCTACAAAAATAAATTCTATGATCCAAATCAACCATTTTTCACATCTTTATTCAGAGATCATCCTTGCAAAAAATTATGCAAATTGAAAATCTATAAGGCATCTAATTGAGACCGACAAAATCAATGAATACGGTGCTTCAAGAAAGTGCTTAAATTTCAATAATGTAATTGAGTGGTCAAATGATATCGAATTCAAGTGATTTTTTGTATGGATGATCTATGAATGAATATCTACAAAATAGATGGTTTGGATTAGTGAAATACTATGTGGAGGGGCCCCTCAAATAAGTTATTTGAGGAATCCCTCAATAAAAGCTCTATATATATAATGGGGGAACAAGAACCAAAACCCTTCGCATAAAAAAATTACCAAAACCGTGCAATGAATAAAGAAATTAATCTAGTTCTCCCTAACCTTCTAGTCTCATTATGATTCACATGTGATTTCCATAACATTAATTATAAATTCACTACTAGATTTTTGTATTTGCGCGACGAAGGATTTTTGGTAGTAATGCGACAGCAGATTCGTCGCGCAAAATCTGTCGCGCAAAGATCGTAAAGAATGACTTTAAGCGACGAAATTATTCGAGGGACGATGAGATTTTTCGTCGGTCAAAGTTTTGCGCGACGAATATACGTTCGTTGCATTAACATAGCGCGAGAAAACAAAATCGTCGCGCTAAAGTAGAGGGACGAGAGTATCTCCGTGTCTAAAATCTTTGCGTGACGAAATATAGTCGTTGTAAGGACACTGAGCGACGACTAGTTTTCGTCGCGCAGGTATAGTGCGACGAGTACGTTCGTGATTAAAATATTTGCGCGACGAAACATATTTGTCGCATTTACTTAGAGAGACAAATATTTTCGTCGCGCAAAATAGAATAAATTCTTTAAAATTTATTTTTACGGTCGTGTATTTTCAAAAAAGAAACTTTGCGCGACGGAAATTATCGTCGCGTAAAAATAAATATATTATTATTAATTTAAAATTAAATTTAATTATTTTGGTAAAAAAAATAAATTTGGTTTTTTTTTTTATTTTTAAATAATGAAATGAAATTGCAATTAGAACAGGTAATAAAGAGAAATATGTAAAATGTTATAACATAATGTATTTAGTACAATAGAAATATTTAAAATGTAATTAAGAATGTTAAAATCTAATCAAACAACCCTCCAAGATCTACATTGTCGTCTGGCAAATGCAGCTCGGAGGTCTGGACATTGTTGACAGGGGGAGAGGTGTGGTTGGCATGCTCGGAGGTCGACGTGGGAGTAAAAGGCGGGATTGAAATGCCGGAGTGAGCGAGGGACTGTAGAATATGAGACAAATGACTCTTGAGGTCCGCCACCTCTGTCTTCAAAGCAGTCACCTCTTCATTTGACTCCGATGATTCACAGGGTCTAGGTGGCCGCTGCCTGGCATTCCCCATCCCTCGACAATATGTCCCTGGGCGCCTCCCGAGACTCTGATCCAAGGTTTCAGTCAGGATTTGAAACCCTGCATCTGATGGAGGAACCACGAACTCGAGCGGCGTATTGGGAGGAAGCTGGGAGGCGGACTCCTGAAGAACCAACTGGCTCCTCTCAATCATCGTCGTCTGTTGAACATAACATAAAATATGAATTAAAACATTCATATAATAACTATAAAAACTTGAACGCTTACATAATAATTTAAATTAAAGGCTACTTACATGGAGGGACTCCGCCAACTCATTCCCAGGTCGAACATAAACGTCGCCAAATACGTCAATCTCTGGGAATTTGGACCCCCCCTTAAATTGAGCAGAAAAAAAAAATGTTAGTACGAAAAAAACAAATTAATATTAATGACATATTAAAAAATAAATAAAAACGACTTTATTATTACCTGGCGCCGCGCCTCCATCCTATAAGACAAGGGCCTGGAACCTGAATGGTGGAGAAGAGTCTTCCTCTGCCTATTGCCCTTATTTGCTTTGGCCTTCTTCTGTTATACAAAAAATAAAACGTATTAGTTGAAAGTGAAATGAAATATAAAAAATTAAATACACATTAGTAAGAAACATGTAATAAGTTTCAATTTAATATATAAAAATACCACATAATCGGCCTCTTGAAAATGACCGCAGAGCCACTGCCAACTATCCTCCCGGCCCTCAAGCTCCTTCGGGCAACCCTCTTGAAGAGCAACCTGCGGATCATCATATGCCTGAAAATGGTGATGCAGGTCGCTCTTCCACTGCTTGTACCTATCAGCAAAGAGTCTGTTGATGTAGGCCAACAACTCTTCGCCGATGTTCTCCAAATTGTAGTTTGTCTAAAATAAATTCATTAGATACATTAAATATTAGAAATAAAATTTGAAGGGAAAAACAATTAAAAGGTATAGAATACATACCGACAGGTGTCCTAACATCTCCATCCGCACCTGATCAGGCATGATCCTCCAGGACTTCCATTTGATCGGGCAATAAGTCCGAACGACGGATCCAATGTCATGGGCCAACGAGCTGTGCTGGTCAGCCGTTGGTGCAGCCCGATGTCGCGCGTCGTATGCGATGTTTATACGACTGTTGTTCACCCGGGTGACTTTGGCCGTCATCAACTGGCGACAGGGTCCTCGGGTGTTCTTCTTCGCTGCAAAGAAATATAAAATTAACATTAAATAACAAATCCTACTAACATTCTTGGTCTGAAACAACTGGAGTTGAAGGAAAATCTTTACCTGGTTGTGACCCCGACGCACTAGCAGCAGATGGTGACGTGGTGTCGGTCGTGCTGGGAGGGCGGTGACGCCGCCTGGCACTAACTGGTTGCGCCACTGATGACTCTGATGACACCGGCGCCCGGGAGACGTGGGGAGAAACTGGCATGTCCTGCGACTGTGCTACACCAGTGGGAGCTGACACCGCAATCGGGGGAGCTGAACTAGGTGAAGTCATCACCGTCTTACGACGTCTGATAAGTTGTGACATCTGATAAGGTCTTACAATTAAAAAAACATCCATGGCTAAAATTATTATTTTGTAAAAAAAAAAACCTCAAAGCCTAATGAACAACAAATTCAATATTTAAAAAACAAACAGAAACATGTATTCTTTATATGGCAAAAAACAGAAGCACATTTTTTAAAGCAAACAAAATAGAAACATGTATGATATTACAAAAAACAGAAGCACATAATAAAGAAAAATCAAATTGCTGCCCAATTTTGAAATAGTCAGTATGTGATAAAAATACAAAGCAAAATACAACATTTGGTTAGTAGCACATAGTTTAAGAGTGCTGCTAAACGAACCCTAAAATTAACTGAGTACACCCTACTATCAAACTATTTATTGAATTACTAATTTACCCTAATATAAAATGACCAAAAAGGATATATTGAATTATGTACCCCAATATGTACACCATCCTTAAGACTTTATGCATATCCATTGTTATAACTATGGTCAACTCTTTAATTTTAATCTTTTAAAGTATTTAAAACCAAAAAATAAAATAAAATTTTAAAAAGAGAAAAAAAGATCTCTCTCCTTCCCGACCCACCCCACTCTAAGACGAGTTGAGATATGCTGTCCCCAAATTCCCAAACTACCAAATCTCCCTAAATTAGATTGAAAACCCACACATCTCTTGAAAGATTGAAGACAATATATTTAATTAAGAATTAAAATCTTTGTTTTACTGCTTGAGCTTTTGAACCCATGCCTTCAAACAAATTGACTTAATTTTTAACATACAACTCGGAATCCAGGAGAAGTGTATTGATCCCAGTTGATTTTTGTATGCATAAAACTTAAACAATCAATAACACAAACCAGCTGGTGGTCATCGCACAGGAGAGAGATAAAAGAAGAAGAAGAAGAAGAAGAAGCAGGAGAGAGAGAGAGAGAGAGAGAGAGAGAGAGAGTTTTGTTAAAATATTATTTTATTATTATTTTACTTTATTTGTTTATTTTAAATACTTTAAAATATTAAAAATTAAAGAGGGTGTACCATGGGTATTTTTGGTAGTTAAATAGGGTGTACTTAGTTAATTTTACATTTTAATTTAAACATTAGGGTGTACTTAGATCGTAGGGTGTACTCAGTTAATTTTAGGGTTCGTTTAGCAGCACTCTAGTTTAAAGCCCCCGAAAATTAATCAAAATACAAAAAACAGCAGCAGATGCTCCAATCAAATCTAAAATCTAACAGCAATACACCTAAAAATTCACAAATCGTACACCACAATGCAATTTCAATACAAAAACAAATCTGAAATAAAAAATACAAATCCAATACAAAAACAAAATTGAAACAGCAATTTAAACACTTAGAATGCCGCAATACAAATCCAACACAAATCCTAACCAACCATCAGACTAAGCAGCAATTTAAACAATTACAAAATAAATATACAAATTGAAACAGCAAAACAATTCCAAACTTAATCCGAAAATTTCTGAAATAAAACTTAACAATTGAAAAAATATATATCGGGGAGAGTTGGGAAATTTACCAACTGGGTTTCGAGGGAGACCGGAGAGCACGGCAGTTCGGCGGTGGCGAGCGAGACAGAGAGTGGGGGGCCGCCGTCTAACAGGGATGAGCGGAGACGGAGGAGGCGACAGACTGACAGGGGACGGAGGAGAGAGGGACTGAGAGGGATGCGAGGGGACGGAGAAGAGAGGGACTGAGAGGGATAAGTGGGGACAGAGGAGACTGAGAGGGATGAGTGGGGACGGTGGAGAGAGAGCGGCCCGGAGGAGCCACGAAATGAGAGGGATGAGAGGGGTCCGAGGAGAGAGGGACTGAGAGGGATGAGTGGGGACGGAGGAGAGAGGGATAGAGAGGGATGAGATAGAGGGAAAGGAGAGAGAGCGGCTGCGAGTTAGGGTTCGAATCGGAAATGCATTGGGGCTGCGATTTTGATGTCAAGACTGAGAGAGTGAGAGAGGTTGAAGACAGACCAAAACTACGCGTTTCTTTCCCTAAATGTTTGCGTCTTTGCGCGACGAAACAACATCCGTCGCGCAAAGTTAAATTTCGTACTTTGCGCGATGGAAAATGAACGGCGTCGCGCAAGGAATTTTTAATACGCGGGATTGGAACCGCCAAAAATTTGAGAACTTGGCGACGAAAACAACGACTTCGTCGCGCAAAATAAACCCTAAACCCTAAACCCTAAACTTGAACCTGAACCCTAAATCCTGAGAATTACATTGCGCGACAGCAATTTTTTTACGTCGCGCTATCGTTTATTGCGCGACGAATCAGACAATATTCGTCGCGCAAAGTACAAAAAGTAAACAATATAAAATGTTAGTGAATATATTGTTTTAATGGGGCTACGCATTGTACGATACTTGTTTCACCTATCCCACCGTCAAACTTGTTTGTTTATACTTAGAGATCGTACACACCAAAAATTGAAAAAATGCAAGATTCATAGATGATGTTACGGGATCAAAATTTTCGACGGTTATAAACTAAAAATCACGATTTAACGGTTTTTTTAACTCCGATTTTGATGATTTTTTGCGGGTGCACTCATTTACTGTATATGAATACAATGATTCAATTGGATCGTCATTTAAAGATATTTACAATAGTTGATACCACAAAATTGTATGTTCTATTTAACAAACATATACAAAATGTATTCATTTTTTTTTTATATAGTGTTTTCATGACACACGCATTCTAGGAAAGTAGTTTAAACGATCCAACCGGTAGAGTTGTTGGTTTATACTCAGAGATCGTACACGCCAAAATTTGGAAAAAATATACAATCATACATGATGTAATGGGACCAACATTTTCGACGGTTACAAATGAAAAATCAAATTTGAACTGTTAATTTAACTCCAAATTTGATGATTTTTTACGTCTACAAACCTTGACCCCGTATGAATATAATAATTGAATTTGATGTTCATTTAAAAATATTTACAGTTTAATTTCGATTTTTTTTTTAAACAAACTTTGCGCGACGAAAAGTTACGTCGCGCAAAGTGAAACAGAAAATAATAAATAATTTATATTGATTATTTTTTAAACGAATATTGCGACAAGGAATTATAATTCGTCCCACAGATAACTGAGCGACGATAACTTTCGTCGCACAAGGTCATTTCTGTTATTTCGCAATAAGTTGAGATTTTTGGGACATGTTATATGCGCGACGGGTATATTTTTTCGTCGCGCAAGATTATTTTCTATTATTTCAAAAATTTGTTGCATATTTATTAACTTCGGCGAAGAAAGTTGTCGTCCCGCAAAACCTCCTTGAGCGACGGGTACATAGTTTCGTCGCGCAAGATTATTTTCTATTAATTAAAGATTATTGCATATTTGTTAACTTTCGCGACGAAATTTGTTGGTCCCGGAAAACCTCTTTGCGCGACGCTATAGTTTTATTCGTATGTTCAAATTTTAATCTATAACTTCAGTTTAACAGATTCTTTAGCCCTTTTTTAACAGATCCGACCTATGTTCAGTTTTTAATCTATAACTTCCTGACCGTATGTTCAAATTTCGAGTTCTTTATACGGTTGGATTCAGCACAGAAAAACAAAGAACACAGTGCGGACCAAAAGTCAAAAACAGTTACGGATGAAGATTTCCATCCCGCAAAAATGACGACCGGTCGTTTTAGACAAAAGTACTTTTTTTTTTTTAGTACAACTCAAGTACATGAGCATTGAGATTCTTTCTCAATTTGAGATGTATATGATGAAATTGGGAAGATGTGCAACTTTTCAGACACGAGATTCATTTCCTAACCGTAATAATTTGCATTTACGCCATAATTAAATGTAAAATAATTTAATTACAAAAGTATGAATGACTTGAGTTCATTGCTTTTTACATTAAACTTCTCAGTAAGTATATCCAAATGTTTTAAACTTCGTTTTATTTTTCCACATACATATATAATTGGAAATTAGATATAACAAGTACATATATTCAACAAAAGTAGAGTTGCCAATATATTTACACTAACGTAATTACATTACAAGAAATTACCAATACTTAAACATATTAAGCAACAAATAAATTGCATTATTCATCATCCGAACTATAATAACCTTCGTTGTCTTCGCTATCATCACTTTCAGTCTCCCAATCATCCTCATCCTCCTCCTCCTCCTCCTCCTCCTCCATAACTACATCGTATCTAGGAAGATCACCGAGGTCAATTGTAATGGATTGAATTGGTATTTCTCTTGAAGACACTCCTTCGAGCTGAAATGGTTCCTGAACAACATTTGTATCGCGAAGCGTTTCCGCATCATTTTCCATGCAAGAGTCTGACCGTTGGTCAGCGACATCGACGTCAGATGGGTCTAGTTCTGGTATAGCATATACGTTCCTGTGATCCATCTGCTGAACAACTTTCCACCCGCTCCCTGCTTTAGGGTCATCTACATAGACAATTTGTTTTGCCATGTTTGCCAAAATGTATGGGTCGTCATCGTACCAAGTTCTGTTCATGTTCATAGATAGTAACCCTTGATCGATTTTAACACTTCCCTGCCTATTTGGGTTTGTATCAAACCATCGACACTTAAACATGATGACTTGGTATCGGTCTTTGTAAAGCAATTGCACGACAGTTGTGAGTTTGCCATAGAAATCAATGTCCGTACTTTCCCCTCCACTTGGAACATGGACACCGCTGTTTTGCGTACACAACTTGTCATCTCGTGCAGTCCCTAAAAACTTGACGCCATTAACATGACAACCTGAGAATAATTCAGCTCGAATTGGGCCGAATGCCAAGTTATACAACTCTTCACTGTAAGTGGGGGAATTATCTGATTTCAACTTATTCACCTAATTATACAACAACATTCACATGTTAGTTTGAGAAAATGAAATACTACAATATATATGTCAATTACAAAACACTTATAACTTACATATTCCAAAAACCATTTTGGAAACAAGTCACGGTGTTTCTTGGAATACAAATGCGATGGATGTTCTCGCTTCATCATCTCTTCATGCTCATCTAAATATGCCATTATCTCATCACAATTGTTCAATACGAACCAATGCGCCACCTCCATGTCATTTTTGGAAAACGACTCTCCTCGTACATGATCTCCAAAGGGTCGTGCACTTTGGGCAAAAACAGAAAGTTGCTCATTTCTGACACCGCCGTCATTATTGCGCTGAGGTCGATTGAAAGCCGTGTCCATATCCTTTAAATACATTCCACAGAAAGTAAGCACCTCATATTGAACCCAAGCCTCTACAATTGATCCTTCGGGCTTCGCTCTGTTGCGCACGCTTTTTTTCAGCTCTCCGAGTAGCCTGCCAAAATAAAATGAAAAGATGCAAATTAGCAAGTAGGAAGCATGAGATAATGATGCTTACACGAATGATGATGATTATATACCTTTCTATTGGATACATCCAGCGATAGTTGACTGGACCAGCAAGCAATGCCTCTTCTGGTAAGTGAACCATCACATGAATCATACTCGTGAAGAAAGCCGGAGGAAATATCATCTCAAACTTGCATAAGACTTGGACAATGTCATGGCGCAACTGATCAATGTCTGTCTTTCGCAACGTTTTTGCCGTCAGTTGGGAAAAAAATCTGGACAACAATATGATTGGCTTCACTACATCTTCCGGCAATAGGTGTCGAATCCCCACAGGAAGTAGGCGTTGCATAAACACATGACAGTCATGGCTCTTGAGTCCAGTAAATTTACCCCCGTCAACATTCATGCAACGTGCGATATTAGAAGCATATCCGTCAGGAAACTTAACAGACGAGACAAACTGTAGAAACTCTTTTCTGTCATTCGGTTTCATTGAAAAAAATGCAAGATCTCTTATAGCTTTATCAGTGCCCCTTTTCAGCCATAAACCCCTTCGTATGCCCATTCTTTCCAAATCAAGACGAGCTTTTATCGTGTCCTTTGTCTTCTCCTTGATATCTAGAATCGTTCCTATCAATGTGTCAAACACATTTTTCTCAACATGCATAACGTCGAGATTGTGCCTCAATTTTAGTTTCGACCAATATGGAAGCTCAAAAAACATAGACTTGTGCGTCCAGTTCATATGTGTAGCAGGTCTGGTCCGACTAACTGTTTTCCCAAATGGAGCAAAATCCAAACCATTAAGCTGTTCCAAGATTTGATCACCGGACGATTCTCTAGGTCTTGCGCGACGCTCTTTGTTCCCGTCGAACTCTTTATCCTTTTCCCGCCACTCGTGGTCCCATGGCAACCATCTTCGATGCCCAAGGTAACACACTTTTCCAGCGTGCCAACCAGAAGTTACATCTTCCTTGCATACAGGGCATGCCATATAACCCTTTGTGCTCCACCCCGACACCATTGCATATGCGGGAAAATCATTCACAGTCCACATAACTGCCGCCCGCAAAGTGAACATCTTCCCAGTGGATTTATCGTACGTACGCACACCGTTTGTCCATAAATCCTTGAGCTCATCAACCAACGGCCTTAAGTACACATCGATTGACCTGCCAGGATCCTCAGTTATCAAAACAGTCATCATCATGTACTCTTTTTTCATGCATTTCCAAGGCGGCAAATTATATGGGAATACGAAAATCGGCCAAGTGCTGTGGTGTTGGTTTAGAACCCCGTACGGATTGAATCCGTCAGTGGCAAGTCCCAACCTAACATTTCGGGGATCAGCAGCAAACTCGGGGAACGTTCGATCGAACTCTTTCCATGCCCCCCATCTGCAGGATGCCGCCATCGTCGTCTACCCGTTTTTCCTTATGCCATCTCATGTCTGTGGCAGTATGCGTCGACATATACAATCGCTGCAATCTTGGCTTCAGGGGCAAATAACGCATGACTTTTTGTGGAACCTTAGTCATTCTATTCTGAGACGTCTGTTTGAACCTCGACTCATTGCATATAGGGCATGTATCCAATATTTCATACTCTTTGTAGAATAACATGCAATTGTTTTTTGCAAGCATGGATTTTTTCATAACCCAATCCAATACCACTCAACATCTTCTGTGCATGTCTGTGGTCTTTCGGCAAACAATTGTCCGTCGGAAGCATTCTCTTGAAAACCCCCAAAAAGTAATCGAAACACAGGTTCGACATACGATACTTTATTTTTCCGTGCATTAGCTCCACAATCGCCGTAAGAACGGAAAAGCCCTCGCACCCCGGATATAACTCTTGGTTGGCATTTCTTAACAGTTCTTCATACTGTTCAAACTCTGCACTATCCATTGGTGTAGGCACGTCATCTTCCCCTTCCTGATTGCTGCTGGTTGATGCAAATGGAAAAGCATCATGTATAATATCCATGACTTGTTCATTAGCATCCACAATAGGTTCAACATTGTCCACTCTTGTGGCCCTTGAAGACGAACCAATGTCTAATTGTTCCCCGTGATGGTTCCACCTGCTGTATGTCTCAATCATTCCATTCCTTACTAAATGAAATTGAACATTTTCAATTGTATCCCACAACATGTTGTTACACTTTCTACAAGTACATCTGATTCTAGTTGCACCCGGGTTGTGTGACCGTGCAAAGTGAATAAATTCCTCGATTCCATCCAAGTATTCGTCTGCGCACCTGTTAGGGTTCTGTATCCACCTTCTGCTCATAATTCCTGGAACCACAATCACAATACAACAATTATGTTGTATTCTTAGAAAATCACAACGTCACCTTATGCCTCCGGTAAGGGCCCTATCCCATTCGGAAATGCATAGTCATGCCACGTAATTTACAGCTACATGAGATTAGATTTCGACGTGGATGAATTTCGGCAGCATCTCGCTACAGTTCTTGAGGTGTACCGTAGATATCAAATACCTACGTACCACCCGAAGAACGTACCGAGATGACACCGAAATCTCCACAATCGAAACCTAATCCTGTAGCTGTAAACTACGTGACACGACTATACATTTCCAAACTGTCCAAAATATGGGACAATTCAAGAATTAATTGGACCGTAGTCGTGGTTTACCCACCCATGCACGGTCCAACTAACCTCGAACGGGAACTAAGCTTTACAATAAAAAATGTATGAAGTTAATTTCAATTAACTTCGTACATTGCCGTGCATAATTTAACAACAGAATACAAATATAATTTCACAAAAACAATATAGAAAGAAATTAAATTGATATGTTAAATAAATACAAAACAAATAAAATACCTTATTCAATATGTCCTGAACTGATTTGCAGCTGAGAAAATGGAGACAACGGAGATAGAGAGGGGCAGAAGCAGAGGCAAAACTGATTTTTCAGTTTGCCTCTGCAATGGCTGAAATGAATCTGTTAAAGGAGACGGCTTTGAGCGACGAAGACTTAATTCGTCGCGCAAATAAATTAGTCGCGCAAATTCCACTTCAGCGACGCGCAAAGTCGTGTCGACATCACATCTTTGCGCGACGAACACCATATTTCGTCGCACAAGGCAAATTCCGTCGCGCAAAATCGACTTGCGCGGCGCGCAAAGACGTGCCGACATCACACCTTTGCGCGACGAATCCATCATTTCGTCGCATATGATGTTAGTCGCGCAATAGAAAATTTCCGTCGCGCAAAAGCCCAGTTTGACACGCACGCAACCACGATAGCCACCTTGCGCGACTAATTCACCCTTTCGTCGCGCAAAGTTGTGGCGCGAAACATCTGGACACTGTTTGTTTTCCCGCTATTTATTATGCGCGACGAATAACATGTCGTCGCGCAAACAGTTGTCGCGCAAACGTGTTCATTTATAACATTTGAATATTTTGTCCCATTTCTAGATCTCTGAATATTTGTTATTTGCGATTTTTGGGGTATACAATCTCACAGTATATACAAACACGTTTAACGGTTGGATCGTTGAAATTAGTTTTGTAGAGTTGAATGAACACTTTTTAGTTTCAAAACATATGGAGGTTGATAACCCTACAAAAAGATTCGTACGTAAATTGATGACCCTGAAATTTATTCGTATGGAGGTTGATAACCATACAAAAAGATTCTCCTCTACCATTCCCATAATTAAAAGGGTATGAATGATGATCTTCACTAAAATCAATGAAAAACATATGATTTAGATGGCAAAATTAAAATTAAGGCTTAGGATTAATGGTTTTGTATATCGTACCTTGCGCGACGGATTGAATTTTCTCGCGCAAAGATGTCATTTGCGACGAGTTTAGTCGTCGCGCAAAACATCATAGCGCGACGAATACGTAGTCGTCGCGCAAACAGTTGTCGCGCAAACGTGTTCATTTATAACATTTGAATATTTTGTCCCATTTCTAGATCTCTGAATATTTGTTATTTGCGATTTTTGGGGTATACAATCTCATAGTATATACAAACACGTTTAACGGTTGGATCGTTGAAATTAGTTTTGTAGAGTTGAATGAACACTTTTTAGTTTCAAAACATATTTCGCGCTGTTCTCTTCGTAGGGAAATTGATAACCCTGAAATTTATTCGTATGGAGGTTGATAAAAATACAAAAAGATTCTCCTCTACCATTCCCATAATTAAAAGGGTATGAATGATGATCTTCACTAAAATCAATGAAAAATATATGATTTAGATGGCAAAATTAAAATTAAGGCTTAGGATTAATGGTTTTGTATATCGTACCTTGCGCGACGGATAGTGTTTTGTCGCGCAAAGATGTCATTTGGGACGAGTTTAGTCGTCGCGCAAGAATTAGGCGCCAGAATATTTGTTCGCGGTTTTTTCCCCTTGTTTTACGCGACGGTCGTTTTTTTCTGTCGCGCGAAGTTGTTTTGCGCGACGAAATTTATTGGTCGCTCTATTTTGCGCTACGCATATCCGTCGCGCGATGATCTTTTATACGACGAAAGTTCTTCGTCGCTCTTGTTTGCGCTACGCATATGATTATCCGTCGCGCGATGATCTTTTATGCGACGATTTGTCCTTCGTCGCGCAAACTATCGTCGCGCAAATAGAAAAATGTAGTAGTGATTGTATAGCGGATATCTTGTATGAACATTGTTGTGCGAAATACTCTAAGACCTTGTTGTTGATGGACTACGTAACTATCACACATATGCAAAGATAAAAGCACACACCGAATCGAAAAGTAAACACACACAGAGAACACAAGAATTTATAGAGGTTCGGGGGTGTGCCTACGTCATCTCTAGTGATCCCCGAGAAATTCACTAGTATGAAAGAATCCCTTTGTTACAATAAAGAACCCCCTTGTTCTCTCACAAACCTTAGCTCTTTTTTCTCTCACCCTTGGCTCAAACCCAATTTGATGCCTTTGTTTTCTCTCTTGCACTTGTTAATTGAAAATCCTAGTACTAACTTGCCTATTAAATTGTAGCAAGAGCAGATGATTCATGGTCTTTTTCTTGTCCTGTCTTGTATAAATATGTGGCTTTGTTTTGGTTTTCTATCTGTCTGTGTGAATATCTCAAACACGTTACAAGGATGATGAAGAAGCATTTGAAAGGAAAGAATCCCATCTGAAGTTGAAAGGATATGTGTTCTAATATATATATAAAGGATGTGCCAAAATTAATACATGCTCATCTTTTGCAACATACCACTCTCAGTCATATCATTCACTCAAAAAGATAATTCACTTTTGAAAAATATGGTTTTGGTAAAAGTTTGACAAAGACACACATGTCTTGGCACATTAAAAGAAATCCGAATTATCAAAGATGTGTTTTTTGTGGAATTAAACAGTCCAAGCTTTCAAGGTCAAGCTAATACTTACACTATTAAGAAAATGGGTACGAAGGAAAAAAAAAATTATGAAATAGAGCCATGAAAATTATAAGTCACCACGTAAAGTTTGCTTAAGAAATATACAAGTCATCACGGAAAGTTTGGTTAAGAAATATCAAAAATTAAGGGGGCACTGTTCCTTCATTTCTTGTCCATGTCCCTCATCTAAACAGGCCCTAATTGAATTTTTAAGTACAAATCTTATGTCACAGTTCAAAAACTAAACTGTACAAATACGGTATTGAATATTATTAATTGTATTGTTGATTTTTTTTTTTTTTTTTTTAAAGGTGGTAGAGGCTATAAATGTTACCATTAAATTAACCTTCCCCACTAAATAAGTGAAGTGGTTTGATAATGCTTTTTGTATAAATTTATTCTCACAAATTATTTATGCATAATATTGTTCGAAACCATCAGTGCATTGAACATTTTGTAGAACAAGTTTCCACAAATATTATATATGATCATGGGAGTTCTACCAACCCGATGAATCAGAATCAACTAACTTTTATGCTAAACTATGAGAGTTCGAGAATTTCTGTAAGTTGTATTCGAGGTATATATATATATATATGATTATGTAGAATTTTTAGAAGTGTATACGATAAGAGAATTGTACAAAGGATTGGTCTACTACACTAGTTGGAGTGTTCCACCGATAGGAAAGCAAATTAAATAATTGAGTGGACATGGGAAGGCACGTTAATTACCATCTCAAGTCAATTTAAGTCCAGTCAAGACCTGCATTCTGGAATACAAATCTAGTCAGTTCAAGTCATTAAAGACTTTCTTTTTTACCCCTATATATATATTTTATAACCATATATCAATATACTTGCAGTGTTTGCATATGCTTGTGCTTTGGTTGTGCTCCATCTTTGACATTATATAAACCCTAAACAGTTGTGCCTCTTCATTGGATCGAGTTGATCTTGCATTTGAATATATTAACATATGCAGGGTCACGGGAGTTGCTTGAAACTCTATCTTGCATTTGCGCTACTTTTGCTACAAAATGTCAAAGGAGGAGAAGTTGGCAGCAGCGACAAGGATGCTAATGCGACCGGGACTTGCATAGAGAGGGAAAGGCAAGCACTCCTTGCATTCAAACGTGGCCTGGTGGATGAGTACAACAGCCTCTCTTCATGGAGTTCGGAATCCCATAAACAAGATTGTTGCAGATGGATTGGAGTCTCTTGTAACAACCAAATTCAACTTGATCTTGAAGGCTATCTTTCAAAAGGTAAGATGATTAGTCCTAAACTGATTGAGTTGCAACATTTACAACATTTGGACCTTGGATGTATTGATTTCAATGGGAGCCAAATTCCAGATTTCATTGGTTCTCTAACCAATCTAAGATACCTCAATCTCTTTTGGGGTAATTTTGGTGGTCAAATTCCAAGTCAGATTGGAAACCTCACGCAATTGCAATATCTCCACCTAGGCGGTAATCAGTTTAATGTAGAAAATCTTAATTGGCTCACTGGTCTTTCTTCTTTAACCGATTTGGACCTAAGCCACGTCAATCTCAGTAATATGTTCGATTGGCCAGAAGCAGTTAATAAGCTCCCTAAACTAAGACACTTGGATCTAGGGGACTGCAGTCTTCCTCCTCCTCCTCCTAGAATTCATTCCACTCCTTTTTCTAACATAAATTCTTCCACATCTCTTACACATCTTAATCTCAGAGACAACCATCTCACTTCTTCAATTTTTCTTTGGTTGTCCAACTACACTACTGCAAGCCTTGTTGACCTTAACCTCTCTGAAAACAATCTAACCGGTTTAATTCCCGATGTCATTGGAAACATGAGCTCTCTTGCAAATCTGGTTCTCTCTCATAACCAGATTGAAGGAGGAAACCCGAATTCGTTTGCTAGGCTATGTAGTTTGCAATTTCTAGAGATTCCAGGAAATCGTCTGAGTGGACAATTATCCAAGTTTGTTCAGCTTTTGCCCACATGTGCTCAAAATTCATTAGAGACTTTGGATCTCTCTCACAATGATCTTGCTGGCTCATTAACTAATCTTACAACTTTTTCATCTTTGCAAATCTTGTCTGTGAATAATAATCAACTGACCGGAAGTTAAGAAACAACAGTTTAGCTGGAGAATTGCACAAGTTTAGAAGTTATTGATCTAGGAAATAATAAATTATCATGACCAATACCTACATGGTTAGGGGTTAGCTTCAAGAATTTGGTTATCTTGATGCTTTCCTTTAATAACTTCAATGGAAGCATGCCCCCACAATTATGTCATCTAATACACATTCAAATTTTGGATTTCTCTATGAACAACGTCTCTGGAAGCATACCCAAATGCCTCAACAATTTGACTGCTCTGTCTCAGAAAGGAAATTCAAGTCTAACCAGCACACATTATTATAGGAAAGAAAATGATAAGATGGTATTTCCTGGTAATAGTTATGAGGATGATGCAACCTTCATATGGAAAGGAAGAATGTCCACGTACAAAAGTATTTTGGGGCTAGTGAAAAGAATTGATCTGTCAAGCAATACATTAACAGGGGAGATTCCAAGTGAAATCACTCGTCTTGTGGAATTGGTTTCTTTAAACCTTTCGAGAAACCAGTTAACAGGTCAAATAACTCCAGAGATCGGAAACTTGCAGTCATTGGATTCTCTTGATTTATCGAGAAACCGAATAAGTGGAAGAATTCCAACGAGCCTTGCTCGAATAGATCGTCTCGCTGTCTTGGACTTGTCATATAACAACTTGTCGGGCCAAATTCTAATCGGGACTCAGCTCCAAAGCTTTGATCGCTCTGTTTATGCTGAAAATCCTCAACTCTGTGGAGCTCCACTTCTAAAGATGTATGATGATCCCTCTGAGTACAGCAATACAGAGGATAAGGATGAGCTTATAACACTGGGATTTTACATCAGTATGGCGCTTGGGTTTGTTACAGGATTTTGGGGAGTTTGCTTCACTTTGATATTCAAGAGGTCATGGAGATACGAATACTTCAAGTTCCTGAATGGTTTAAATGATTGGCTTTATGTGAGAATAGCTTTGATCAAGCGGCAACTCAAGGATATGCTTAATTGATAAGATGTAAGTACATGAACTCTTATTTTTGTTTAATTTGGTTTTTATAATTAACTATATTTTCGAAACTTACGGGTGTTTGTATACTTGTAGCTCTGAGGCGACATCCATGCTTCACTTGACTTGAAGAGTGCACTGTTTGCTAAAATATGATATTTGGTTTGAATATGTTAGGTTCTTATTTTTATTCTTCTCTATAAGAAGGTATATATAAGAGTTTACATGAGTGCTTTACAAGGAATTAGATCCAGTAAAAGATTAGGAAAGTATCTCCTAATTATACAATGATTTGACAACTATATAAAATAGGAAAGTAAATCCCTTAATTAATCAAGGAAATAAATCTCCTTGATTAATTAGGAGACTCACTTCAACACTCCTCCTCAAGTTGGTGCATATACGTCACAAATGCCCAACTTGGTAAGTGAGTCATGAAATTCGTAGCACCCGAGTCGATAATCCATGCGGATTTTTGAGAGGGCATATGAAAAGTATAACCTTTGGTGGTGTTGATAGAAGCACAAGTCCGGGTAGCCGGGTCAGCAGGATTGACCGCATGCTTCTGTGAGTATGCAAAAAGGGGAGAATCGTAGGGATTCCTGACATCGCAGCGGAAGTACAATGTGATATGAGAATGTGAGGGATTTTGATTGGAGGAATTTGATTTGAGGAATTTGATGTATGAATTGGATTTGAGAGGTATGTGTATAAGATTTGAGGAATTTGATTTGAGGAATTTGGATTTGAATATGAGAAATTTGAGATAAGGCATTTGAGGACTTTAGATTTGAGGGATTTGGATTTGGGGAAGAATATGAGGAATTTGATTTAGGGTTTTGGATTTGAATATGAGAAATTTGAGATAAGGCATTTGAGGACTTTAGATTTGAGGGATTTGGATTTGGGAGAAATATGAGAAATTTGATATGAGGAGTTTAAAGAACACAGAAACCCTGTGAACACGGCTTAAGAACATAGAAACTTCTCTTCAATCCTCTTCTCCCCCTGAAGAGAAGGGTATGTCGGAGTCAAGAAAGAGGCAAAATCTCCATGAGAAAGAGAAACAGATCCTTTTTCACTCCCCCTCCCCCCCTTGAAGAGGAGGAGAGGAGAAATTTTGATATGAGAATTTAGAGACAACCGAGGATCGATTGCTGTGATACCATGCTAAAATATGATATTTGGTTTGAATATGTTAGGTTCTTATTTTTATTCTTCTCCATAAGGAGGTATATATAAGAGTTTACATGAGTGCTTTACAAGGAATTAGATCCAGTAAAAGATTAGGAAAGTATCTCCTAATTATACAATGATTTGACAACTATATAAAATAGGAAAGTAAATCCCTTAATTAATCAAGGAAATAAATTTTCTTGATTAATTAGGAGACTCACTTCAACACTGTTGCCATGGAAACAATTATATATCTGCAGAAGTTTTCAAGTATATATTGGATTAATTTTGCTCAACTCCATTATAAAGATTTGTGTCTTTTTTGTAAGGAATTATGTAGTGGGAATTTTCCTTGGTAAATGATTTGTTACTTGTCTTGTTTGTAAGAACTTGATTGGGACTTCTCCAACATTTCTACCGAGTATTTTAGATCATAAGATTTACAGAAAGCCAATTAACTTTGTTTCTTTTCTTTTCTGCATCTCATAGATTGCAGCCTTATGCAAAATCTCGTCAAACTTAAACATTTTCTTATCAAATAACTAATAATTTATTTATTATAATCAGACAGAGACGTTTAAACTAAAGCCTAACTAAGAATGGTACCCAATCAATGTTAAAGCTCATATCCTCCATGATGATTTTGCTCATCTGATTTCGATACTCTTTAGCATATCATTCAATGAATAAGCTAGGAACTGTAGATTTTATCTATCTTTATGCCGATCAATTACTAAGTCAAGTCAATTGAGGATGGCAACCGGGCGGATTTTCCTCCCACATCCCTAACCTTGCAAAAATTTATCATCCTCATCCTCTGCCTAGTCCCCGTCAAGGATTATCCATCCACACAAACATTGGGGACCATATTCCCCATTGGGAATCTATTTCGATCCCTATTCATAAAGAGTTGGCTAAAAGTCACAAATAATACATGTAGTTTTACCTTGATGGCTAGGGAGACCATCTTTATAGACCAACTTGTGCACCATCTCACAAATAGGGGTGAAGCTGAATACAAAATGAAGGACACTTTGAATTCCTTGCTCCGAAACTTTAGCGATCAGATTCAGCACTAAATATACTCTTCCTACTTAAGAATTTCATGATCATCATTATAAATTATAATATGAGAAATTTTTAAGAGTCTTAACACCACATGTAATATTAATTTATCTTATTTTTAATATGTGATTGGTAGAAGATTTATGCTTTACTATATAAGTATCAATAAATATATACGTACAATAATAATATTGGGTTGGTAGACATATGTTTCATTATCTTCCTGTTATCTTGGCTGGGCAATGGGCAACTTGGCAATATCTTCTCCTCTCCTTTCTACAATAAGTATTTTCTAATTCTCTCATTTTCTCTATATATCTTTAATTATAGTTTTAATTTAAAATTGAATATTCTAGGGTTTGGTTAGGGATTGAATTATAATTTTGTGATTTTGTTGAAATTAATTAGGGCTTTCATTTTAGGAATTTTGTTGAGATGTTTCAATGTTTGATTTGTTGTTTGTTGATATTGTTGAATTAAGAATCGGCTTTGAAGCACCGTAGCTGATGAGTTTCTTGTTGATTGCATGACCCTCCACATTGAAAGAGAGTTTGCTATTAGTATCACTAATACATCGATAATTGAGGAATTTAAGACTTTTAAGTCTCGCAAGGTAAAATTTTAGATTTGATTAGTGATGTTTTGTGTTGCATTGCATTTACTTGTGATTTTTATTTTTGTTGTTAAGCTTTTATTTATGTATAGATGCATTTGAGGGTAAGGCTCATTACATCCCCTAATAGGTGTACTTTTTTCCACTTATTAATAAAATTCACTAGTACCGTCGACTTTAGTATGTAAGTTTCGTCCAATTGGCTTTTCAATCCTAGATCCGCCACTGACCCAAGCGACATCAGAGTTTCTTCCAGCTGCTGTTCATCAAGCCAACCACCGCAGCCACTATGTGTGATGCAGGCTGTCCCACCATGACCAAGATCTCCAAACGGCAGGGCCAGCGCCGCCACCAGCCATCGGAAACCAAAGCAGACGACGATACACACACCCATATCCTTTTATCAAAATAATTGTCTATAGAATCCATATCGTATATTGCCTTGGCCAGAGTTGTTTTTCCCAAGCCTGGCATTCCCACGATGACCATAACTGAAAGATTTTCTTACTTGATGTTGGAGTTGGCTAATGTGGAAATTATATCTGACACAAGCTCCTTCCTTCCAAGGATTATTTCATCTTTACCAATGAATGCGTTGGTTTCTCTGTCCCCTCTAATTCCTGGAGGAGTTGTATTTGTTTTCTTTGCAACTAATCCGATGAAAGATGCAGCTACGCCAGAGAAGTGTTGATTTTTTTAATTCTATGTGCCATTTTATGTCGAAATAAAATGAGATTGGAGGCAGAAAGGAAGTTGAGTACCTTTTTACCAAATCACCATTTATTAAAAGAAAGTTAATGACAAAACAATTTTTTTGGACCAAAAATAATGACAAAACAATTTCATTTGAAAAAAAGGAGAAAACAGTAAAAACAAAATTACAAAGCAATTTAGGTTATGGGCTGTCCTCTTCCTTCCTTCGAGAGGTTGGGCTCCCATTATCATCTGCTTTCTTTTTTGATCACACAAGTTGGGCATTATCGATATCTATGCACCAACTTGAGGGGGAGTGTTGGCGTGAGTCAACGTTCCTATTATGAATAGAATTTATATTTTATTGTGATTATCTAATTTGAGTAGAATTAGGAATTTTGTACATATTTCTTTTTTGTACCCACTCTGTATGTAGTATATATATATTCCTCCTTGAGAGAAGAATAAACATATCAGTTTAAACCCTAATTATTTTGAGTAGAATAGCTTTGATCAAGCGGCAACTCAAGGATATGCTTAATTGATAAGATGTAAGTACATGAACTCTTCTTTTTGTTTAATTTGGTTTTATAATTAACTATATTTTCGAAACTTACGGATGTTTGTATACTTTTAGCTCTGAGGCGACATCCATGCTTCACTTGACTTGAAGAGTGCACCGTTGCCATGGAAGCAATGATATATCTGCAGAAGTTTTCAAGTGTATATTGGATTAATTTTGCTCAACTCCATTATAAAGATTTGTGTCTTTTTTGTAAGGAATTATGTAGTGGGAATTTTCCTTGGTAAATGATTTGTTACTTGTCTTGTTTGTAAGAACTTGATTGGGACTTCTCCAACATTTCTACAGAGTATTTTAGATCATAAGATTTACAGAAAGCCAATTAACTTTGTTTCTTTTCTTTTCTGCATCTCATAGATTGCAGCCTTATGCAAAATCTTGTCAAACTTAAACATTTTCTTATCAAATAACTAATAATTTATTTATTATAATCAGACAGAGACGTTTAAACTAAAGCCTAACTAAGAATGGTACCCAATCAATGGAAAAGCTCATATCCTCCATGATGATTTTGCTCATCTGATTTCGATACTCTTTAGCATATCATTCAATGAATAAGCTAGGAACTGTAGATTTTATCTATCTTTATGCCGATCAATTACTAAGTCAAGTCAATTGAGGATGGCAACCGGACGGATTTTCCTCCCACATCCCTATCCTTGCAAAAATTTATCATCCTCATCCTCTGCCTAGTCCCCGTCAAGGATTATCCATCCACACAAACATTGGGGACCATATTCCCCATTGGGAATCTGTTTCGATCCCTATTCATAAAGAGTTGGCTAAAAGTCACAAATAATACATGTAGTTTTACCTTGATGGCTAGAGAGACCATCTTTACAGACCAACTTGTGCACCATCTCACAAATAGAGGTGAAGTTGAATACAAAATGAAGGACACTTTGAATTCCTTGCTCTGAAACTTTAGCGATCAGATTCAGCACTAAATATACTCTTCCTACTTGAGAATTTCGTAATCATCATTATAAATTATAATATGAGAAATTTTTTAGAGTAATCTTAACACCACATGTAATATTAATTTATCTTATTTTTAATATGTGATTGGTAGAAGATTTATGCTTTACTATATAAGTATCAATAAATATATACGTACAATAATAATATTGGGTTGGTAGACATATGTTTCAGTTAAGTCAAGGTCTATATTTGCAAGAAGATAATTGTAGCTTGTGCCCCGCCTTGGATAGAAAGCAAATTTAAAAGGTTGAGTGGACACCGAAAGGCACAGTTACCAACCATCTCAAGTCAAGTCAAGCGAAGTCAACAATTGCAAGACAATAATGAGAAAGAGTCTGGTGTGCATTGGAAGGCAAATCACCATCTCAATTCTCAAGTCTAGTCTAGATTAATAATTGCGTGGGAAGAAAATTAGGAAATATTGGGCCAAAATTCGAGTAGTTCCACTTAGCTTACCCTCAAAAAATTTCTCCAATATAAAATTAGAAATTATTGAAAAAAGAAAAAGTGATTATTTGATTTGTAAACTCTTCAGCATGAAGAAGCTTGTTTTTGTCTATCAAGTCAATCAATATAGTGTGATCCAAACTAATTGAAAACTCAAATTTATTTAATTACTTAATTGAATCCAAATGGGGGGTACTTCATTATTTACATTATAAACTTAAGTAAATGGAGTAATATAATACACCGCCACTGATTGGGCTAATATTGAAAATAAGTTAAATATATAAGTTTTATATTTTTTTTCTTAAAAAAGCCCTTAGTGTGGTTCCACCCAACAGGAATGGTATCCAGTGTTTTTCATCAGAAAGAATACACCATGAATCTTTTAAGTATTTTGTACACAAATTACAAGCTTCTTTTTTTTTTGGGTAAAATTACAAGCTTCTTTCCTCCCACTGTTGTTTACAACATTTTTTTTGTTTCCAATTTTCCAGAGTAATTCATATACTGGAAACATTTAACGGACAAGAAATCAAATCAAATCAAAGAATTCAAATACAACATATCTCACGGGAAAATGACCAAAATCTTAATATCATGGAACTGAGTGAAGCTTTGACTTCCGTGATTCGAAACCTTATGAGCAACATCTATATGTGCTGAGCGTCATACTGAGAAGTGTCAAATTCAGTACCTGATCCTTGGTTTTCACTTCTTTCCAGCTGCAGCGTTTCTTTTGGCTTCAAGCATAGTACCCTCCTTCAGTGCTGCTTGTGCTTCATTGTCCATTCCAAGGGCAGAGAGGGCAGCAGCCTGAAGATAAGATGCAATGTGCCATATTGGGGAAATTACTTGAGCTTGCATTGCATCGTTCAGAGCTTCTTGAGGCATGTCATTCATGAGATAAGACAAACCGCGCCGGGCAAAAATTGTTGGAGAAACCATGGTTCCAACATCAATGAACTGCAAGTGGAATAAACTGTTAGCAGGATAACACATACAAATAAAGTAGCAACAAAGGCTTTACTAGGACCAAATCCACTAATTTTGTGACTGTTTATGAACTACCAATTTCACTTGTTCCTACAAGATTTAGCAGATAAGATGTTACAAACATATTTTGTTATTTCTGAAAGTAATTCTAATAGCTGGAATGAGTATAATTTCCCTACAAGAGAAGAGAATGCAAAAAGAAACCAACCAACCACAGTATCACAATAAGAACTTAACCTGTGAATAACACTCAATTGTGGTTCTAAAGTCCTTCTGCTTAAAAGCAGAATCCCCCTTTTTCTTTGAATCTAATGTTTCCTGCATTTGGTCAGTCCACATTTGAAACGAGAGCTGCAGTGGAACGTGAGAAATGAAAATGTTTCAGTAACAGTACTTTGCATACAAGATAAATGGCAAGAAACTCAACAGACAGTTGCAACAGAACATATGCAAATGAGAAGTTCAGTAACAACCACATGCACAAAATGAATACAGAAGCAGACTATCTAGAAGGCTAATTATGCAGAAGTAGAGGCAATTTTATATTTCTCCATCATTTTAAACAAATATAGAACCTCATTTGTCATTCCATCATCTTTATAGCCAATATTCTCTAGGACCTCATGTATAGCAGTCAAATCCCTTCTTGAGCAGGCTTCACCAAGTGGTGAAAGAGAGCAGGAGGTACTGTTTGGAATACCCATCAAAACAAAAGAGGGATCCTGCAGTCATAAGCAAAAAAGAAATTTAAAGGAACTATAGATACCAGCATTATGTCAAGCCTCTATATTTAATCGAACTACTAAGATGGTTCAGATCATTAGTGATTTGAATTCACACCGAAGAAGTAAGCATAGACTTTCAAATAGATATATTCTTATAGAAGTTGGTTCTCCATCTCCCTAACTTTGAGGTTGGTAACTATGAGTTTAAGGGATTATAAACTCAAAATACCTTAAAACCCCTATAAAAATGACCCTCAGTTTTGGGGCAATACAGATTTTCCAAGATTTTTCTTAGAATATCGCTCACCATGAAAGGCACTGAACAAAAGTGTAGCTCTCTTAAGTCCTACATAACTAGTAACACATGAGTGTCATGTCCCATTCTCAAATTTTCAAATATTCCACTTGTCAAAAGGTTCTGTGTCGAAGCGATCACTGCCGATAAAAATAAAGATCCGGTAGATCTGCACTTGCAGAAATAGCTCAGACTCAGATTGAGTCCAGTGGAAAGAAGATATCCATTAAATATAGTGCTTAAAAGACTGCCACAAAAAATGGATCTAGAAACTATTTGTGCAACTTTTCAGGTGGTCAAATGATGCTCCCTGATTTAGTTGAAATTCGAATGCTTTATAAGAGAAACACAAAACTGACCTCAGTTTCCTTTTGAAGAGGCGTCAAAGAAGCAACTAATGACTTCGGATTTGGTCGCTCTCGGGGTTCAGATTGTAAACACCGTGAAGCCAACCGTACCAACTCAGTGGCATCATCAGAAAGCTGTCCTTCCAAGCAAGAATCTGTCAGCATCTGAAGATTTCTGTCCCGAATAAGGTCTAGGGCCTGGTACAAAATAATCAGTCAAGTCAAGAAATTTACTTCAGTGTTTACACTTAACCTAAGAAGACGAAATCATGATGCAGAATTCCTAACAATTGAAAGTAAACAATATTATGTAGGGAGAAAGATTAACATCAAGAAACAATATTCTTTTCCTGTTAACACTTTTTTCTCTATTTTGTTCCCTTTTACCACACAAGAAATTACTCACATGGCTAGGGGGAATATGCTTTCCACTGAGAAGATCAAGCAAAAGAGTCCCAAAGCTATATATTACACTTTCTGGTGTTACCCTCCCTGCATGACAAGGGACGTGAAGCAAAGTCATAGACTTATCTTGCAAACCAATGAGTAATTACTGTACGTTGTGAGATGCCAATAGCAGTCGGATCTTAAATCATAAATACAGTTGCAAACAAACATGGAGACTCCAAATCAGTACCACCACATGATATGTAAGGGAAAATATGATCAACCAATACTTTATAGTAAGATATTGAGAAGGATCAGTTCGGATGAAAAGACTAAATGGCGCTCACCCTATAATTCAAAAACATTATATATCAAAAGGAGTAGCCTGTTCAGTGTACAATAATTGCTGAACTGCATCCACATCAAGAGTAATTGTCTCAGCACCGACATTTCCATATTAAACTCCTTTTTACATATCAGGAGAAAATAAATCTGTGATGAGACAAATTTTCACGAAGACAGATCTGCCATTCTAACAAAAGAAACTATTCTGGAAAGTAAATTGTTAATGTATTTGATAATTAAGGCTACCATGGTAGGAAGATCATTTACATCTGCTTTGGATGCTTGTTAACAAGAACATTCCAAGTTATTATCAAATACCAAACAAGAATATAACTTTATTACCTTAAATAGCTAAACCATGCAGCTGTCAAGATAATCATAAACTTAAATGAGCGTTGTTTGGAGAAAAAACATTGCCTGCTTTCTAGGAGCTACATACCAGTTCTAAGATATTCAGGAGGAGTAAATGCCAGATTTGTACTATAACTCTTCCCATCCCTACTATTTTTCATCAGGCCAAAGGTAGATATTCTAGGATTTCCATCCTGCAAAATTATAATACATAAAATCAAGGTATGCAAGCAGAATATGCATAAGAAAAATGGTACTGAACAGATGGAATTAATAAATAGTTACCTCATCAAATAAAATTCTGTAAGCATTAAGGTCATGATAAAGGGCACGCCCTTTGCTTGTGCAGTACTCTAGAGCCTGTGCGAGATGCAAAACAACCCTTAATCGCATTGCCCATTTCATAGGCTGTGTTTCCCCTGATTCAAGAAAGCAATAAAGTTCACTCCACAGAACATTAGGATAGTACTCAACAGGTGATGCATCCATGCAACTAATTAGATAATTTAGCGAAATAAGAAAAGATACTATAACTGAAACAAGACCACACAGGGTATTTGTCCTTAACTTCTGTCTAATAGTCAAAAAAAAAATATTCTAATGCCAGACGGGGAGGGGGTAAAAAACTAGAACGAAGAACCACCAATAAAAAAGGTCACACTAGCAACCATTGTATCATTGTAGATGCTCATACCAACACTAATATAAACTCTCAAGTAGCATTTGGTACTACAAAATTCAGGGTGGAAAAGTGAGAAATTATGCCAGACAATTATATTATGAATTTCTAATGCAATATGTGGTCATCATTACTAAAATAAATGTGATGCCTAATATCTTATTATGTCCAATTCCAAATGAAGTCCATGGTAAGTCATCAGTAAGACAAATGGAACTATTATCCAGAGGCAATGGCAGGACCAAATGGATCAGGTATCCACTGATTGAAAAATGAGTGCAGGTTAGAAGAGTAAGCCTCATATAAACTTAAGAACTAAACCTTACAATGAAAAAGATGTTTTGCAAGTGTTTCATTGGGCATGTATTCGGCCACAAGCAACCTCTCATCACCTTCACAACAGCAACCAAGCAAATTGACCAATCTCTGGTTGCGGAGCTGACCAACCAATCTTGCTTCCTCCTGCAGTTTTGCAAAACCAAATCGTCTCACAAAAGTGGTCATAGAATAGAGAAGACAGAAAATTCCTTCCTTCAATGGAGCTGATAAAACAATATGATTAGGTAATATATATGGCCCAAAAGAAATGGACTTCACAGTCAGAGAAATACAGCACTGCATTTTGTGAATACTATCTGCCAAAAGTAGTCTACGACCCAAATTTCAACCCACATAAGATCTCAACAGAAAATTACATCGGTTTAGAACACAAAGATAAAAACAATAGTTGTGCAATTCTGGTCACCTAAGTGCTGACTAAGAGTTTATGAAGAAGAAAAATATCATGTTAATGGTTTGGACGAAAGTAAAATTCGAGAAACCATAGAAGAAAAAGAAATCAAGTTAAAATCTGTCTACCAAAAACTGCCGAGCATCAGGCCAGGCCATCCTATTGAAGCGCTTAACAGCAATTCTCCTCTGATTTTCCAGTTTCCCTTTATAAACAACATTTGGAGCCTTCTCTCCATGCTCAGACACAATGTACTCCACTGCAAAACCAGATGTCGCATTTTTAAGTTGCTCAAATGTGAATTCACAAAATGTAGGCAAGTAATCAACCTCGCTCTTCTCCTCATTATCTGCAATAAAGGCAACAATCCACAAGCATCAGATATGATCCGCTTCTCCATTAAAACAAAACACCACACACCAAAAAAAGGGCATATAATTAACCCACCAATGTCAGGTGCTTCAAGAACCGCTGCCTTGAATTGTGAATTCCAGCAACATGGTATGAGTTTGGAGCATTGACACCCCATGTCAATGTCACAGTATCAACTTAAACTATCCCTTTTGAAACTGTGTCTCTAAACAAAACGAAGATCAAGTAAATTCAGTTTCCTCTGGCTTCATGCTAACTAGATCAACTTTACTGCTATTCAAGTGGGACAAATGCTCCAATGAAGCTAAATTGGTCCGAACAGAAATACCTGATTCATTCATTTTGTAGGAACATTGAATTAGAAATGTGATGAAAGCAGAAACTCAAACAAACTCAAACAAACTCAAGTAGCACGAAAAGTAGAGAGGGAGAGAACAGGTACTAGCAGAGATTTGTTTGGACTACATACACAATTTCTTGGTTAAAATTTCTGTTTACTGTTTGGCAAAGTAAACCAACCCGAACTGAATGCTCTAGCTACAAACTAATTTAGATTACTTTTATTTTCCTTTTCCTTTCATTCTTATCAGAAAACATTATGATTGCGTTGGCCATTAGCATTTTCTATCTATCCAACCAAATATTACTAAATCATAATTTAATGAACAATAAATGCTCAAAGCCAAATGAAATGAGAATGACATGTGAATAGCAACATAACTGCTGCTTTAAAAGTTCTTTCAGTACCTGAACCAATTTGGCGAAGCTGAAATCAGAGAAAAGAAAACAGCGGACCCAGATACCAAAACCCAAAACCCAGTGGGCAAAAGCTTCCCAGCTGATCCAGAAAGCTACTAAACACCAAAAACCCAGTAAGCAAAAGGCTTCCCAGTTGACCCCAAAAGCTCTAAAACCTTTAAGCTTCTTCTCCAATGCTAAAAACCCTCTTCTGGGTCTCTTTCAGCCAATCAAATATTCCCCTTCTCGATCAAAGCAGAACCCTTAAAAGATCCAACCTTTTGCCTCAAAAAGCACAGAAATAAATGATTAAACAAAACCACAATCGAGAAAAGAAGAGAAAAACAAAGTGATAGTTTGAAACAGCTCAAGATCCGTGTAGAATATAAGAAGAGAAAAAAAAAAGGCTCGGTGTTTGCAATAGTATTTGTTTTTGTTTTTTTATATAATTGTCATAAACAAACAAATCTGCCATTAATCTATTCAAACCATGTCCTGAGTCAAAGGATATTACATTAAGAAACAATATAAATCATTCTTTGATTAATTTAATTGTGAAGAATTAGACCAGCTTAATTTTCTTCCTCTTTTTACTTTTGATTAGCTGGGTCTTATTATTTGCTTTGAATTTTTTTAAATTCCACCGCCAATGGTCTTTGGATTTTGTTGGTGGAGAGATTGAATTGAATTGTTGTTGTGTGGTATTGAATGGGGCCAACGGCCAACACAAGTCGAAGACTTCATCATTCTTCTGCCCCATCGCTCCCGCCATAATCATTTCTCATTTGCCTGCTTTAATTATTGTTGTTGAAGATAAGCTTTACGGCGCCGTTTGGATATAGAATTTATAAAGGGTACGCCGTGGCTTTTATGGCACATAAACTACATTAAAATGGTATTGCTACAGAAAAAATAAATAAATAGAGGTTAATACAAAATGTTCTTTTGCAATTCAAAAGGCAATATTTTAATGAAATTTTCAGTTTCATATCACTTTTGGAGTAATTATAGGTGTTACTGGAGTACCGCCATGTGTTATAATATAAATGAATATTTAATAATATTATATCATAAATGTGAGAAAAATGTTGTTACAGATAAAGTGAGAAATATGTAGCATGTCGTTCAGTTATGTTATGACATGTTGCAAAGAGAATTCATCAATCAAATGTTCTTTTCTGCAGATTTTTTTGTTTTTTGAAACCAAACGTGCACAACAGAAATTTGAAGCACATGGACAGATTATCTAGTATGAAAAATTGGAACACTGAACACCCTCAGCACCTGGTTGCCTAACAAAAATCAGACATAATGGAGAAATATATAGACAACAATAACCTCAATCTCAATGCACCATATGAATCTCCCAAAGCGGAGCAAAAAGCCCTAAAAACAAAGAGAAGCAGCCACAAAACAATCATTAACAAAGTCAAAGGCAGAGTGAAGTCACCTTGATTGACAAATTTCTGACGATTTAATAAGGATTCATGTCGGCCTCTTTGAGAGCCCAATCAACATCAGAGTGAAATTTTTATATGGGTTTTTAAAAATATATTCTAAACTACTCTAATAGACGGAGAGGGAGGTCGAACTTGAGTGTAAGGGAACGGGCACACCACCTACTATAATTAGAAAAATATGTTGTATATTACAATCAAGGTCTAAAATATCGATGGTATCGGAAATATCGGAAGTCCAAAAATACGGAAATGTTGATGGAAATATTGGTATCGGTAAAAATTAAATAAAAACCACAGAAATTGTAAGAAAAACTTGGAAATTTTTATTGAAACTTTGCATGATGTTTATTTAGTCAATTATCTATTATTTTATCACAAAAAATTGGAAGGAAATGCATTGCATGATGAATTTAACTTATTTAAGTTGATTATATAGCGAGCTGGCAAATACTGTAAGTGTAGAAAATATGTAGTAATTAATGAAAGAAGATTAAACACACCATAATCATTTATATATAATGAATTACTACAATATTTTACACTTTATACATTGCATAGTAAGACACATGAGTGACTTAGTACTACATAGAGTTCCTATGAGGTTCAAAATTTTCACTATCTTCATCATCTCTATGTGTAGAGTAGGTATATTGTGAAGAGTAGTCATCAAATGATAAATCCCAAAAATAGTTTTGTATGTAATTGTTAATATGCCACTCATATGGATCCAAGATTGGTTGACGTTGTCCATAAGCAAAATCATTTGAAGGAATAAAATGGTTTTCACAAAAACCATATATATAAATATTTTTGGGTTTCGTATTGCGATATTATCGATAATATTGCGATATATTGCCCAAATCATTCATAAAAATGTTGATATTATCGGGATAATATCGATAAAATATTGATATATTGACGATAACACCATGATTTGTTGCGAAAATATCGGTCCCCCAAAAATGTCGATATTATCCCGATAATATCGACATTTAATACCTTGATAACAACACATATGGGTTACCAAGGGTGTGAAAGAGAAGTGAGTGCTAGGTTTTGGGAGCATTGAAAAGAGTGAGATAGGAAATAAAAATCCAATCAGACATTTTTATCCAAGTAAAAGATATATAATTCAACTTTCTAAATTAAGATTTTATGTCTCAAAATAATTGTTAAGTTAAAAAACCAAACGCTCTTAAATTAAAAACAAAACAAAAACAAAAACAAAGAAAGTGACCCATATTATGTCCCACTGTTACAAGCCCATAGACAAAATTCAAGCTGCCTGTATTGGAGAAAAAAGAGATCCAATTTGTTGTCGAACATATGACAAAATTCAACCTTGCTCAAACCTATATAGCTACAAATCTTTGTTCATATATGAATATATTCATTTTCTTTCACTTTTCATCTAACTGCACTCAAAAGAACTCTGAATATTTACAATAAACAAGGAAAAGTTTCTGCAAAATTTGTTTCTATTTCTAGAAAAGAGTACCAATACAGAAGCAGAAAAAACTAAAAATGACGACATGAAGAACCCCTGCTCTAACCCCTGCTCTAGACACTCTTTTCTTTCTTTTACATGAAGTCCATCTTTTAGCCATCAACCACTTTGTGTAGAGCATCCACTATTATGCAAATATGATAAGAATTGCATTCTCGCTACTGAGTTCTGACTTTCTTAAACCTGTACATGAGGGATTCAATCGATTTTTGTAATCTGGTGCTATCTCTCTGTGCCACTTCCTGAGATGCCAGGTGTAAATTTTGAATCCCACGACCCAAACTGGCAATTGATGGAGCTGCAGGTAGAGATTCAGCAGCACATTCAATCCCATCTCCATATGCAACCAACCCGGCACAAGTTGCCATACTACACCCAAATGTAGCCCATGGTAGGACACCGATTTTCTGGAGCCGCCGTTTCCTCATTATTTGATAGAATGCAGTTCTCATGGCTGAAAAGCTAGTCTTCTCAGCAGCAGCTATAACACTATGGGCAGCTGCTCGGATCTTCTCAGCAGAAGCAGTTGCTTTCAATATAGATGTTGATTTGACTCCAGAACTCATAAAACCTGGAGCTACCACTTTTGATGGGCCAAGGGTCTTACTAAGGGCAAGTCCCACTGTCTTATGGGTTTGGCTTAGAAAGAGTTTAAGTGAAGCAGGAACTTTGAGTGTCAAAACTTTCATAAAGGTTGAAGCAGGAACTTTGAGTGTCACAGCCTTAGAGAACGAAGAGGCTCCTAAAACTGCTGTTGCCCCTGCCCCTACTGCCACCAAAGGTTTATTAGTTATTAGCCGCTTCCTATCAGTATCGTTTGACATTTCCCCCTCGCCTTCACAATTAGTAACAAGCTGACAAACCAAATCCTTGACCTCCAGAGGTACATGGGTGTTCCAGTGTTTTCTAAGACCTGCCAAGCCACTAGCATCCACTACTGCCACTATAGTCTTGAACTTCTTAGTCTGGCTGCGAAGGGCCTGAACAAAGAGAGCATATGACTTGTCCTCAACTGGAAGCTCAGAAAAATCAATCTCATTTAAGTTTGGATTCCTTATTTTATTAATGGGAAGCCGACCAGCATTGTTCATAGAGATTCTTAGCCCCTCAACTGCAATCCGGAAGGCGTAGACTTCAGATATAACTTTGGTATCTACAGCTTCACCTCTTTTCACATCATAAAACATCCTTTGTGCACAAGCTAGAGCCTTTCCCATTGATGGGATATCCGCAAAAATATTATGCAGATCCACAAGAAATGGATAAATTGATTGAGCAAATTGTGGGGCCTCATAACTGGATTGCAGCTGAATTTCTTTTGACCCCACCTCAGAAACAGACGTTGATGGACTTAGCCTTGATATTGATAAATCAATATGCGGAGCTAATAACTTAACCATCTGTGAATGAACATCATTGGTTATGCAAAACCTCGACGGACTTACCGAAGCAACTGAACCAACTTTCTGTGGAACCAAACTACTAGCTAAACCTTGGAACTTGCTCACTGCTTCATGTTCACCTGAGGTATTCTCCCCACCAGAACATTTTACAAATGGCAATTCAAGCATCAAGAATGAAGACCCAACCTCCTGAGCCACCTTTTTGGCAACCAAAAAGTGTCCATGAAAACCAACCCCAAAGATCTCTTGTAAAACCAAGTTTCCTGCAATATCCTCATACTTCTCCTTATTAACCTTCTCCAGAAAACATCTTTTGAGAACTTTAAACGAAGAAGTGGGAACTGAGTTGTCAAAACCATCTCTTAATACAGTCTCTTCAGATTGAATTTCAGTCACAGTTGAAAGACCCACCTGGGAAATAACAGCATCAGGTCTAACCTCCCTAATAAGACAATCAGCATCCAATGCTGACCCCTCTGATAAACTTTGAGCAGAAAGTATGTAAATTACAGACTGAGTTTCAGGCTCCCGAACGGCGTAAACAAACTGTTTCGTGTGTTCAGGTATTGTTAGTTTGCTTACTAATTCATTAGAAACTTTCAGGTCATCGGATTTGAGTATCGAAAAGGGCCAAAGATTTTGAAGGTTCCAGACAAATGCAAGTGCCATTACAAGAGCATTAACGCCTTGATTGTAATCTTAAAAGTATGCAATCCTCGTAAATCAACCCAACTAAGTGCTACTGTAATTCTTTTTTAGGCAAAACTAAGCAGAAAATCCTGAAACTCATAACCCAGATAGAAAACAACTCAAAGTTCTTAGTTTTCAACTTAATTTCCAATTGCCACCTATCTTTCTGAGCATCCCAAAAGATCATAGCCTGAAAACCCAATATATCCCTTGAATAATCATAGAACTCGACAGAATTCGATAGGACCCAGATGAGGGAATGACATTAGAGGCACATTTCAATACAATCAATAGAACCCCAAATAGGAAAATCGAAAATTATCTCAGCAATAACTAGAACCAGACCGTAAATTTCCAGAGAACGAAAGTTGATTTGGTCTCCTTAGGTACCTGATTAATGGGTTGATTTCTGTGTCTCCGGTTTGATAATCTTCCCTTCGGATATCAGAGTATCAGCAAGGCCGAGACTTTGAAGGTGAAGAAGGAAGTACTTGTACCTGAGCCAACTTGAGCAGGACCCAGTAAGCAAAAGCTTCCTAACTGATCCAGGAAGCGGAAGCTATGAAAAGCTTGGTATTTTCCGTATAATATTGCTTTTTATTTCGTTTTAAATCACTCACGGCCCAGAAAAATCAATTATTCACAGCCCAAGAAGCTTTATGTTATTTGGGCCGAAGAAGAAAGCCCAGTAAATGTTATTTGGAAAACTGAAAAAATATAATTAAGAAACTATTTTAATATTTTCTCCCTCTTGAACATCTGACTAGGTTTAGGGTTTTAGTCAATTTTCGCGGAAGATTTCGAAGAAGGAAAGTGAAAGCCAAAACCAGAGGGGTTCCCGGCGATTCAGAGCTGCGCGAGAAAAATGTCGAAAAAGAACGATCTTGCTCGTCGAAAAAGGCAGCACGAATTCGAACTCAAAAGTAAGCAAGCCTCTCTCTCTCTCTCTCTCTCTCTCTCTGTGGATATCTATATGTCATGTAGTTTACAAGTTTTAAATTTGTTTGGTAATTAATTAGGAGAGAAAGAAGAAAGAGAAAAGAAGGCACAGAAGCTTCAAGCAAAGAAGAGCAAGATGAAAGTAAGTTTTCCCTCTCTTTAGATGTAGCTTAGCTCAACTAAAGGAAAGTTTGTTTTTAACCAAATTATGTGCACCAGGTTGATGGTAGTGGCAAGAACAAGAAAGGTGGGTTTCAAGTTGGCAAGAGGAAATTGAAGACCAAACTGACAGCGACTGCAAAAGCTAAAGCTGCCCAGGCAATGGAGGTTGACAAATGAGGTTCAATTGCAATGCTTGTCTGTGTATTTTAAGAAGTATTCAAAGGAATGGTTTTGAATTTCCCTTTAAATGTGCAATTTAGGTTTCTCTAATGTTGTTGCTCTTTTGCTCCAATCAATTTGCCTACAAAGATGATGTCCCATTTCAGTTGGAAACTTTGGGTTGTCAAGACAATACCAAAACATTATGCTTACCCGTGTCCTAATGCGTAGTGTGGCTTAGTAGTTAGAATGTGGAGGGTGATCAAGAGCTAAGACAGATAATCATCTCGAAAATGAACTGTGTATCTGTCTTAAAAAAGTGAAGATTGTGATATAATAGCCTGACTCTGATTAGAGATCAATTGGAAGTTTGGAACTGATGAACTTTTTTTTTTTTTGTTGTTGTTGTTGAATGTTTTAGCCATCAACCAGACGACCTTCTCGTCTGGTTGAGAATTTAATCTTCTAGCGGAGTTTTTCTGTGCAACGTCTTTCGAGATATTTTCCGTCAAATGGTTCTTTTATTGAATGGACTTAAACCTTCATTTCTGACTCCCTGAATTTAGGTGCTAGGAAGTATGTAGTTGATGGAAATTTTCTGATAATTTAGGTTGATTCATCACAAGATTAATCATTTTTCCTATCAGGGACCAAAGAGTATCCTGTATTGTTTTTACTTCCGTTTTCAATAGGAGCCGTGCCTTGGCAAAGATTGTATCCCTACATTCAAATTGCCTGCCGCCCTGGTGGGAAGATTGGCACATCTTCCACTTTGGTATTGATTATGAAGGTTGTGGTGGAGAGCATGGATTTGGATGGGTCTGGGCGTCATGTTTAGGACACCAAGTACACCAAAACTAACTATTCTCAGGATAGAACTTGAGTTGAGTTGAATTTGGCTTAAGAGGTGAGATTTGGTCTTGGTTGAACTTGATTTGCAAATGGCAAAACCCAGTAGCTTGATCTTGTATAGAAATCTGGTGTCTCGGACCTTTGCTTGTAGGAGCAATTATAATTTTGTTGAGAATACTTGGAAGGTAGGAGATTCTTTTCCGCAGATTTGGAGCGAAGCACCACCATCTATGTTGAGCACTTACCAATTGAAGCTCGGCTATACTCTCCCTTTTGCCCTTTTCCTCAGAAATTTTCCCACTCGTTAAACTTCTCTGTTTTCATTTTAGTTCTGTTTGCTTTTCTTATAAAAATTTGGATTAAGTTGCAGAAATGATGCCCCAATGGTTTTGAAATCAACAAACAAAAACATTATGCATTACGAATTACCAAATAATCTTTCTAGTTTGCACTTGCTAAACATAAAATGGAAAATGTTCTCGTACTTATTTCCAAGTATGCAGATCTTACACTATTACACAACCACTAGTGGCAAAAGCTTATGTTGTCGGAGAATGAGCTAACAATGTATATTAAATTTACTTTTCCTCACGTGTAAGTCGTCTTACACATGGAGAGGTAGATCAATAGGGGAAGAGAGGCGAGAGGCGAGAGGCGAACGTATAAATGTAGCCCTACTCTACACCTTGCAAACCAACAAAGTAGTGCGGAAACATGAATCGAACTCATGACTACTTACAAAAAAGACTCTGTTGATGCCTAAATTTGTTTTACCCACAAACAGACTCTAATACCATTATAGACAACCACTGTATCAAAGACTTAAACTACCAAAAAAATAGGCTACAAATGTATATAAAACTTACATATTCTCATGAAACAAAAACTGGCAGTAGTGGCATTTTGGTGAAAACCTTGCATCTTTCATTGTGCACCGACGGACTAGCTGCTTTAGGTGACTTGTGTTGAGATATAATCATGACAGTCAGATTTCTTTTGAATTATGCTTTGATTTATTTGCTTTGTTGCCAATAAAAGATTTGGTAATGTCTGGTGTGCCCTCTTTCATTTGACCATTTCGCCATGGACAGTAACTCTTCTGCTGTCCAAAATGTAGAAACTAGCTAAAGAAAAAGACATGGTTACCAACAAATAGCAAGTACAACTTCCTAGTCAAACACAACATTATTGTAATTTCCCCTTCTTTTTTTTTTTTAATAATTATTTCACCCAAATACCTTCAAGTTATTCTTCAACAACTATAGGTTGAGGGTAGCTCCACCAACCAACATACTCTCTGCTTTTTAACTCTTAGGTCATTTTCTCTCTCAAATATTCCTTTCTCATTTGGGAGAGAATGGATGTTCAAGAAAGTGATTTGTTTCTTGTTTTTAAATAATAAAAAAATGAACAATTGGATCATCATATTCATAAAATTGATTCCAAATATTCTAAAGCAATGCTGCTTTAAAAATTTATCTATCTCCTAGGAAAGATCTTGGGTTCGAGTTCTACTATCCGTATCGTGTTTGTAAATTTAGTATATTATTGCCCATCTCAATATAAAATCTGATCAACTTTGCAACTTAAATGAGTTACGTAGAATGTCAAATTCAAGTGTTTTATCTTGAAAACATTTCTTTGCTTCATGTATTTAGATGCTATTCAATTACGAAGGATATTTTTTTTTTCCTCGTATGGTGGGAAAGTATACAAATTTGCAAGTACTAATCAACATAAAATGTTATTAGAAAATAAAAAATAAAAAATTCCAACATGGTGTACTGACAATTTTTTATAGCAATTTCGATGATTGATGTTGAAAACGACACCTATAACACACTGGCCCACTAAAAAATCTTAATTGGGCAAGCACCAGAACAAAGAGGCCTCCCTATAAATATAAAATATTGGGAAATTTTCTGAAAACAGAGTTCAAGGTACTTCCACTTTTGGAGTTGATGATCCAATGCTGGACCAAACAAAGAGATCTCCATAAATCTATCCAACTATCCAATCCAAATATCTAATATAAAATTTTGTCTCTCAATATATTTTATTGGATTGGATGCATGAAACGAAGCATCATCTGTTTTCCAACATGTTTTTATTTGTGACATTATTCTAATATGCAGATGGAAAAAGCAGCTCCTTGACTTTCAACTTGAAGTGCACTCCTGTAATTGAACTTAAGTTTGACTTTGATGCTCCACATAGATTAGATTTTCTAGCGTGCAATTAGGGCTAATAAGCCTTTTTATATATGTTAATTACTTGTTAATTCTTTAATTAATGTTCGACAGCTCGAAGAATATTTGGTTCACATTGACAAAGAGAGAGTTCTAAGTTCGATTCATGATTCATTTGACGTCTCTTAGATTAACCGTGTTGATCAATCCGGAATTCAAAAGTATACAAATGTTATACCAAATGTTGCATCTACATTTTGCTCAAACGCTGTATTGAACAGACAATATGAAACTAAGTACTCATATAAGTTCTAAAGGTAGACTTTATAGCTACAGCTCCCACAGGCAGGTGAGAATATCAGTGCTCTTGAAATTGTAGATATTTTTCTAAAGTTAAATATGTAGGGCATGGAAAGTGGTGGGGGAGGGAGAGACAAGTCATACATACACTCAGAAAGACTCACATGCAAACCAAGTCACCCTCTTCGGAGGGGCCCAAACCCATTTTCAGTGAGGTCACCTTTGAATGACAACGGCTACTTGCTTCTTTGATGCCTCTCACGCTCTTCAGAGATGCGTAGCCTGTCATAATGGATAGTGGATAGAATGCGTGTGTAGATATGCAAGTTTGACATGCATTGGTCCATTATTTAAGAGTGGAGGAGAGATATCTCTAATCTCCCAATATATGCAACTATGTTCTATTCCAATCACAATAGGGTTGGGTTTGGTGCGGCTCAATTTGGATTCTAGTTAAACTTAGCAATCGAACTGTCATCATTGGTGAACCATCTTTAAAGACTGATGGTGAATCATTTAAAATTTTCATTGATCGTGGCCAGTTCGTTGAGAGATTAGCTCAATTAGATTAATATCGACAAGATTCAACGAGATGTGGCAATGAGATCCAAATTAAGAGAGAAGAAACCATCATTTGCAAGTTACTAACAAACTTTATGAGTGTTAATTGTCGAGATTCGTTAAATAAACGAGTTTGTCAGTAAATGAAACACAAGTTTAACTTAGATATTAAATTATTTATTATATTTTCACGTGTTAACAATATTTAAAAATGATCT